>NC_081409.1:187166581-187211581 GCF_030272615.1 Cryptomeria japonica
AAAGTAATTTCGATGAGTCTTAAAAGCGGCTTCTCGACGTAAGTTTTTCACCGAAACAGTATTATCGAAGAAAGTGAGCTTTCGATGGAAGATTCGAACACTCGGCCGAAGGCAAGGGTTTCATCGATAATTTGAAACGCGCGCACTTTGAGCGGACTGTACTTCCCGCGAAGGAATTAAAGGCCCAGTTGAAAAGTGTCACATCTGCAATTAAATTTAAAACACTTGAGTAGCCGTTACAGATGCGGGATATTAACTATACACAAGTTGCCCATTCAATTACAGTTAAGCCGAGTGAATTTTCGTAAGAATCAGATCGACGCTAAGAGATTGAAAGCTGTGAAGAACTTGCAGAGATTTGCAAACGATAACCAGAAGAGTTGAGCATTTTACCAAGTAAGTGTTGTCTCTCTTATTTACTGTAACTATGGAACCTTCGTCTTCTTCTTCTAAAAAGAGTAGGAAAGGAAAAGAGTTAAACCCTGAAGAGAAGCCCAAGAGGCAGAAGAAAGAAGGGAGAGCTTTGACTCAGGACTTATTAGACCAGTGTCCATCGTCTAGTGTAAGGTCTAAGAAGATTAAAAGTGAAGAAGAAGGGTTGGAGGACAAATTTGAAAATCTAGGAGACATTTGGACTGAGATAAGAGGGCAGGAAGAGGAACTTAGGCAAGTTAGTAAGTTCCCAAATGTATTTGTAGACGTAGAATTAATAAAAGCACTGGTAAATTGCTACTACCCGAGAACTAAAACCATATGTGATTACAGAGGGAATACATTAGTAGTAATCAACAAGCAGACTATTGATATGGTTTTTGATCTAGACTTGGGAAGTCGTGGAAAGCATCGATATGAAGAAACTCCTCACAGGAATTTTTTAGTCTGGAAAATATCTACAGGACCTTGGAGGTTACCTGTTCACCAGGCCAAAAGTGGGTGGGTCATTTGTTCAGTTTGGCAAAAGTGACAAGGTGCCATTTGATGTCAACCCACTTCCATCCATATTTCAAGTATACGTATTATACTGCAGGCCCAAGTACTAGGCATAGAGGCTCATCCACTCATGGATGTTGGGATTATGGTTCTGTGTGCTGATATTCAATCAAAAGACCCTAGGTCATTTGATTTTGCTACTTATGTTGCGGATACCTTGAATCATGGGCTGGAAAAAATGAAAGGAGACCCTTTGTGAATGTTCACTTTTCATTATACTCCATGTTAATGCATATTCTTCTTTATTGTGGACAAGAAATTAACTTCTGGCCAGATGAGTTCAGCATCAGGTCTTATGATAAGAATGGTCTGAAGAAGCCGGTTCAGTTGTGGGTATCAAGCATGGGACCAGAGGTTTATGAACAACCAATATTGGCATTTTCAAGAATACTTTGTGAAACCCCTCAGTGCAGCTTTTGGACAAACGCAGGGATTATACTTTGTCCCCTGAAATTAAGAGGTTCCTCAGGCCAAAGGATTTTTCTCCAGAATCACAGATTGAACACAATTGGGGTGATTGGTATTGCCATTGATAATCACACGGAGATAAGGGTATTTGGATATGAAGGGCAACCACACATGCTCCCAATTACGGTGCCAGACAGAGTGGCTAGCTTGGAGATTATAAGGCAATTGTCTATTGCCAGTGCTAAACATTTAACTGACTTTGGTAAACAATCTATTGTTCCAGGTCTATTAGTTTTCTCTGATTTCATTGTCAAAAGTTCAAAAGAGTTATCATTTATTACAGAATAAATTAAATTACTATGGCATGACTCTGGGTGAGCCTAGGGAGAGTTTTGATCCGAAGGATATATAAAAGCTGCCAGAGCCTCACAGAAACTCAAAGCTGGGATACATATGGCCAAAATGCCAGACGACCTAATTAAGAACCTTGAGCGAGAGGAGGCCAAAGTTTTGAAAGGAAAGAGTGAATTAGTCTGGGAGGCCTACAAATGGAAAAGGGCAAGGGGAATGATAGACGGAGACCTAATTGGAAATATCCAAGATCCTCTGGAGGTGGCTAAAAGGCTACTTCAACATGAGGCTGAAATTATGCACAGAGTTCCTTCACAATTCCTTCGCTTCATTAATACTGAAAGAGACAGTCAGCCCCTAGCTCACATGTCACCAAAAATCAACCGCCAGTAGTATCCCACCTGATTCTCCTCGAGAGGATTATCCTCCTGGTTTCGAAACAGAAATGAACATGGACACAGGAGAAATCAACATCAAAGATGTTGTTGACATAAGGATGGACTGAGCATGAGGACTTTATTGCTGTATGATGGATTCCGCCTCCTCTAGGGAATTTCTCTCATTTCTATATCAATACAAAGGGGCTCATGTCAAACGAAGCATGGCTGGAAAACCAGAGGAAGAACAGATGAAGAGATTACAGGATGAAATTGATGTCCTCCATGAAAGATATGACTCCTGAAAAGGGGAGGAAACTATTAAAAGAGGCCGGTGTGATCATCTTCTCTGGTTGGGATATCAATTCAGCACTCTTATTTGATGGTTTTTTGAAGAAGCAAGATTTGAATCAGCAGGTATTGCCCCAGGAGGTAGATAAACTGTTCCTAGGCTCTGGGATATGATCCAGACAAGAAGGCTCTCCTACAGTGGGCACTATATCCAAAAGGGAAGAGGCCAATCATTGTGGATATAGGAAGAAACCTTTGGGCACCTCATGGTTCATCAGGTTGGAAAGACCGACCCTAGGGTCACTGCGAAGCTCAATCTGGATGTTGCAAGATTGAACTTGGACCAGACAGAGTTTCTGGTCAGAGAAAACATTACATACAAGGGATTATATGAAAAGTCCAAGGAGGAAAACCAGAAGCCTGCAAGCAAAGGTATTGCAATTAGAAACGGGGACTTCCTATCAGCGAATACACCTCATACCCTGCAGGACGCAGCTTGGATGACGTCTCTGATGCCCTGTACTGGAAATATCAGGCGGAGAAGGCCAATAAACGCGCAGGACAATATCCAGCAAAAATGGACAAATTGGTCAATGACATCATAGGACATCGGTTTAACAACCATGCTCTTACAGGTCGAACCATATTGGATAGTTTACAATGGAACCATGAAGGCGCTAACAGAGCATGAGCGGTTAAGAGCACGATTGCAGGGGGTGCCTAAGGCAATGGCGATTCCATGACGCCAGAAGAAAAGGCTGAGGGGTAACGCGTAGTATGGATAGTCATGTCAAATTCGAAGATATGCTGAGAAGAGATCTAAAAGAATTAGATGATGAAAGACCCGTTGGAATGCCTTCTGTCTACAAGGAAGGAGAGGTAATAACCTTGGAGGATTTGCGAAAGGAGCTTGTCAGCGTCAAGGGATTGGGCCTTGTCAGAAATTGATCGGAGTAAGGATATGGCCCCCTACCGTCAACCAGATGATATTCAAGTACCTGACGCTAGGGGATGAATTAAAAAAGCAAACACTTCGAATCAAAACATTCAAAGATGATGATTACATTCATCATTTGGGACTTTTGAATCTCTTTTTGCTTAAGTTTAGAAACACTCCGAGTTGATGACTAATATTTTGAAAAGACGTGTCTCTTCATGAAAAGCTTGCGTCCTCATATATATATGAGAATGTTTTTGTAATGTAAGAAAGAAGGATTAGATTAGGATTAGGAGCGAAAGAACAACAGCCTGTAAGTCTTCGTGTCATGAACTTCAATGGAATACAAATCTTGATCAATTGTTTCCCTGCATATGCGTTGTGGATTATTTCATTTTCTTTTGGCAATCGTCTGTGATATTATCTGATAAAGATAGGGTTATTCATATTCTTAAGATCAAATCTATGCTTTATGTTATAATGTTGTAACAAAAGTTTTGCTTGCGGATTGTAATTGTTCCCTGCAAAGCTTAATTGACTGGTCCCTTAAGGGTAGGGTTAAATTCACTCAATCAGCACATAAATGTAAGCATTCATTTGGTTTTGAAAGAAATAATAACTGACAGGTTCATAAGGGATGAGTTAAAAAAACTGTCTCACAGATTCGCACTATAAGCCCTGAAGAAAATTGTAATGACTCTGTAACCCATGCAATAAAGAAGGCACTGGCTTAAATCTCAAGTCATACTCATCGTTTATTTTCACAATTAGTTATTTTGATAGCTACAGGAGTAATTAAGAACACAAAGCGAAATAACAACCTTGAACTCGTCTGCAATATCTCCATTCAAGGAATTCATGCCATTTCAAGATCAGGAGATATCAGAATAGGATAACATATCTGCTATAAAAAGCACTGTTTATTGGAGACATTCAGTGAATAGGGTATACCCGCCTAGGTCCTGCAGAGCCTAAAGAGAGAGAGTTAGTAACTAATAGGTTCACTCTATAAGTTGGCCAAGTCAATTGGAGGGTTTGATCATCAGGAGTTGGCATTGCCCTTAGAACCCATCCAATCTGTTGATTTGAGACCCAACAGATTGGCGACTCTGCTGGGGACAATATAAAGACTCTGCTGTGGGAAAGAGCTCAGAAGAAATAAAAAACAATTCATGTCCTCTAGACAAGAGGTGGCGACTCTAAAATAAGAATTTCAATGCACGGGACAAGATCGGTTTGCGAAAGGACAATCTTTATCCCAATTAGATTTCCCTCAACGAAGTGAACAAAAATAAAGAACCCATGAATGATTCCATGAGAGAAAAGATACAACCAGTATAAACATGAAAGTAGCCAACACTCGCCCTCGAAGGAACAAGATAGAACAACAACTTCAAAGCCCGATGAACGAAGATTTGGTTGCGGCATATAAAGCTCAAAAGGGGCGATGCCAAATTCCCCCTGTGTTTATGAAAATCATGAAGCACAGTCCAGACAACATACACCACCTCTCCATCAAGGAATCAGGTATGGCAGATCCTGCAGATAGATTTACAGATTTAAACCAGACAAATGATGGAGGCAGCTGCTGAAATGAGAGATTCAGGAAGGACTCAGGAATGTTTGGAACTGTGTGCCAAGTTGGGCATAAAATGTTGGGTGAGGATGACTTTAATAAAGATGTAAACAACTACAAGAAAACATATGCTCAGGGAGTGGGGTAGAACAAAGAGCAATGATTTCAAAGGCTTATGAGAACCCTCTGTTTGGTAACAAAAGGGATGATCATGTGCAATCAAGTGCCACCACCCAGTCCAGCAAAACTCACATGCAAGCTTTATCCCTCACAAATCAGTATCCACCCTCCTGGTCAATTTTATAACCAACATCCACCCCCTAATCAGTTTCAGTATCAACACCAGAATCAATACCCCTCCTCCTTATCAAAACCAAATGCCCTTGTATGGTAATATGAACCAGAACTTTGTGAACCCTCATGGAGGGCATGGAACTAATAAATATGGAACAAATGAGGCAGTTTTGATTTTTCAGGAATGATGGTGTATCCATATCCCATCCCAAATGAAATCAGGACAGCAATACCAAAGTTCACAGGAAGTAATGCAGTTTCAGGTGAGGGCTCATTGCAAAGCATTTGATGCAGTAATTGAGGATTTGGTTTGCCATATGAGGATGTCAAGATCAGGTTGTTTATGCAGTCATTAATAGAAGATGCGAGAGACTGGTTTAGAACGTTGCCTGATGCATCCATTAGGAATCTTTCAGAATTCAAAGAAATGTTCCTGGAACAAATATGGAGACCATAATAGTCCCTGAGTTTGCTTTACATGAAATCATCAGCATTAAGAAAGAGCAAAATGAATCAGTAATTGACTTTAACAAAAGATTCAATAGGGTTTTGAACAAAATCCCTAATAGGATGAAACCAGTACCTGAAGTGAGCATTCTGTACTATTCAATGCTTATGACAGCAAAACAAACTATGAGTTGAGAACCAGAAACCCAAGAGATCTCCGAGATGTTATGAAAGATGCCATTGTTATAGAGAACAATAGAAAGGCTGCTGGTAAGATTGGAAAAAGAGAGGATGCAAGATTGTACAATCCTAAAGCACCCAAGGCCAATAGGGAAGAAGATAAGCTTGACAAAGTTTTAAATGCCCTGAAAGATTTATCTGTAAGAGTAAACAAAACAGAGAAGCAGCAATACTACCGTCCTGAGAGACCTAGACTACATGACATGCCTTACAACACTACATGGAAGGATGGAAAACCGATAGAAAGGAACCATAGAGACAATCAACAAATTCCAGATCCTTTAAAAAGAGCAGTAAATTATACTCAAGACGATGACATGTGGTGCTATGCTTGCAATATGCCACACGCTTCCTCTTTGTGTGCAGTAGCAAAAGGGTTGCAAGAGGAGGAGGATAGCTATAAAAATCATGTGGATGATTCAACTATTAATATGATGTCATTTAGTCAGGAAGGAAGGTCGGACTCTATAAATATTGATCAGTACTCTATTTTACCTGTGACCACCAGCAAAAATGAAAGTGTCAAACTCAGAGTCCCTACTGAAGAAGAGAAAAGAAAAATTACAGCTTATGCTGTTGCACAAGCAAAAAGGACTTATGACTTAAGAAACAGGATGGTGAACCCAGAACAAGGTAAACCTGCTAGTCTTTTCATGAAAGAAAACAATGAAGCATTTAAGCAAATGAATAAGGCAACTAAGACTAGGCAAGATGATAATCAGGGTCCTGATGTTCAAAAGAAAGAAACGGCAAAAACTCTTTCATCACAGCAATCTACCTCGTTTGATATCTCAGCTGCACTAACACAATTAAAAGTCTCTGTCCCATTGATGGAAATCATGAGGTTTCCTGAATATAGGGAAAAAACTTTGGAAATGATTTCAGGTGTCCAAGAAGGGAAGGTTAATGAAAAGAAACGAGAAGTCCCAACAGGTGGCAGTAATGAACAAATGGCTCCAGTTATATACTTAGGGTCCACTATAACTAAAAATCCAACACAAGTAGACCCATTTTACCTCACTTTGGTGATAAACAACAAAAGGGTAAAAAATTGTATGATTGATTCAGGAGCAGCCATAAACGTCATGCCTGTTGGGGTGATGAAAGAATTAGGATTGGAAGTTGATACTACCTTTGGGAAATGCTATGCCATGGACAATAGATCAGTCCCAGTGGTTGGTATCATGAAGAATGTAGAGTTCAGATTAGCAGCCTGTCCAGAAGCATCATATAAAACAGATATCACGGTGGTAGACGTTCCACCAAACTATGGAATGTTGTTGTCTAGACAATGGTCGAATATGATTGGTGGATATGTGCAGCTGGATTTGTCTTATGCTACGATTCCAATAAATGGACAGGAAATAAAAATTGACAGGGAGCCTCGGTCCACATATATCATAGAAGACATGGAAGGAGCAGTGAACCAGGTATGTTTTTTGCAAACTGATATGGACAACTTCCAGGTACAGCTGACAAAACCTAAATTTAAAGAGTGGATCCCCATTGAGTCATGTCTAACTGAAAATAATGGTCAGATATGGAAGATGTTCTTTGATGGGTCTTGTAGCAAAGAAGGGAGTGGGGCTGGAATCCTTTTTATTTCACCTACAGGAGAAACTTACAAATATTCTTTCAAGTTGTTATTTGAATGTACAAACAACATTGCTGAATATGAAGCCCTACTCACTGGTCTTAACATAGCAGTCAAACATGGAATCAAGTTGATAAGTGTCTTTGGTGATTCAGAACTAATAGTCTCACAAGTAAAGGAGAGATATGCCTCGAAGCATTTAAGGCTGAAACAGTACAGGAATGCTGTATGGGATACCATGGAGCTTTTTGATGCTTTTCAGATAACCTGGATAGATAGATCGAAGAACATCATGGCAGATTTCCTAGCAAATATTGCACTAAAAGGCAATGATATAACGCTAACTGGGATATCTGAAGTGGAGATGAAAGTGAGACCATCTGTTCCTGACAACTTGTATAATTGGCAAGTATTTCAAGATGACGCAGACCTGTTGAACTTCTTACAGTGTGCTGATCATTATCAGGCTCAAGCTATAAATTTTAATGACTTTGTGGAACAAACTAAAGGTAAGGAAACCTTATTTGGACATGAAATTATACAACTGAAGTCAAATAAATTACCAAGAGGCCTGGTAGCATTAGAGAGAACTTTTAATGCTCAAGATGTAATTGAGACCAAAGGGTTAGCTGTTAAAGAAAGTGATGTTGAACAAATCAATCTAGGAAATGAAGAAGCTCCCAAGAATGTTTTTATTGGGAAAAAATTGACTCCTACTATGAAGCAACAACTGGTAGTCTTGTTAAAAAGATATAAACATGTGTTTGCATGGTCTTATGAGGATCTCAAAGCTTACAGGGAAGATCTCTTTCAACATGAGATACCACTTAAGCCAGAAGCTAAGCCATTTAGGCAAAAACAGAGACCAATTAATCCTACATTGCTACCAAAAATGAGAGAAGAAATTATAAAGATGAAAGATGCAGGAATAATAGAACCATGCAGATATTCCACTTGGGTTTCTAACTTGGTACCAGTCAGGAAGAAAAATGGGGATATTAGATTATGTGTAGATTTTAGGAATTTAAACATATCGTCTTTAAAGGATAACTATCCATTGCCAAACATGGATAATATGCTGCAGAAGGTAACAGGGTGTGAGTTGCTGTCCATGATGGATGGATTTTCAGGTTACAATCAGGTGAAAGTTAGAGAAACTAAAAAATATAAAACAGCCTTCACAACTCCATGGGGCACTTATGTCTATGCACGTATGCCATTTGGATTGACCAATGCTGGAGCTACTTTTCAAAGGGCAATGGATGTGGCTTTTGCAGAATTGATTGACATAATCATGGTAGTATACCAAGATGATCTGACTGCGTACTCGAAGAAAGCTGATGATCACTGTGAACACCTTGAGAAGATATTTAAAAGAGCCTTAGAATACGGAATTTCCTTGAATCCCAAGAAATGTCACTTTGGTGTTGAAGAGGGAAGACTACTTGGACACATAGTATCCAAGGAGGGGGTGAGAATTGACCCTGAAAGGGTAGCAGCTATTAAAGAGGTTCCCATCCCCCGAACTCTCAAAGCCATTCAGTCATTTCTGGGACAAATTAATTTTGTGAGAAGATTCATTTTGAATTTCGCAGACATAGTGAAACCTATAGTAAGGATGTTGAAGAAAGAGGCAAAAATTGACTGGACTGAAGATGCAATTGATTCCTTTGTGGCTATTAAAAGAGCAATTTCTGAGGCACCAGTACTAATTTCCCCAGATTTTGGCAAACCACTTATGATATTTTCATTTGCCTCTTGTCATACTATAGCAGCAGTGTTGTTACAGAAAAATTCAGAGGGATATGAGCAGCCCATTGCATACTTTAGCAAGTCTTTAAGCCCTTCAGAAGTAAAATATGAGATAAATGAAAAACAGGCCTATGCTCTGGTCAAAGCAGTAAAACAATTCAGGCCATACCTAGTAGGGGCCGAAGTTATTGCTTATGTTCCCAATGCAGCAGTAAAAGATATCTTCAGACAAACTGAGGTCACGGGCAAAAGATGCAAATGGATCAATCAGATACAAGAATTTGACATTGAGCTTAAGATTTCACAGGTTATCAAAGGACAAGGATTGGCCAAACTCATGACAGGAACTGAAATTGAAGGGTCTGATGTGAATCAGGTTGGATGGGAAGAAGCTAATTTCAGTATTGAGAAAACATCATGGTACACTGATATCATATATTACCTTAAGCACTTAAAGTGTCCAGATGCTATGACCGATAGTCAGAAGAGAGCTTTGAAGTTAAAATCAGCAAGGTATGTGATTGTAAATGGGGACTTATACTGGAAAAACAGAGATGGGATATTGCTATTGTGTCTGGACAACTACCAGGCAGGCAAGGTTCTTCATGAAATGCATGATGGGGTTTGTGGTGGCCATTTCTCAGCTAAGACTACAGCACATAAAATATTGAGAGCCGGATATTATTGGCCATGTGTCTTCAATGATTCCTATAGATATGTCAGAAAATGCGAAGCTTGTCAAAAATTCTCAAGCAAAACTAAGTATCAAGGATCACTCCCGTTGAGGCCCATGTTGACTGAGGAACCATTCCAACAGTGGGGAATTGACTTTATAGGGGAAATATCAGAAAAATCCAGTGGAGGACACAGATGGATATTGGTTGCTACAGATTATTTTACCAAATGGGTGGAGGCAATACCTACCAGGCAGGCCACTAGCAAGGTGGTGATAAAATTCTTAATGGAGAACATTATTACTAGGTTTGGTGTTCCTGCAAGAATCATCTCGGATAATGGCATGTCTTTTAGATCAGAGGAATTCAACAATTTCTGTGATGAATATGGCATTAAGATATCACATTCTTCTCCTTATCACCCCCAGGGGAATGGGCAGGCCGAATCAAGCAACAAGAACATCCTGAAGATCATTAAAAAGATGCTGGGGCAGAACAAAAAAGCATGGGACTCAAAGTTGAATCTTGCATTATGGGCAGACAGGATAACTGTGAAAAGATCCACAGGAAAATCTCCATTTGAATTGGTTTATGGCAAAAGGGCCAGACTACCTTTGGATAATCTTCTACCTGTACATAGATTTATGATTCAAGAGGAAATAGATGTTGAAGATCCATCACAAGAAAGAATAATGCAGCTAGTAGAACTTGATGAAGTCAGGGCAGAAGCTCAAAGGCAAAATATCAGGATTCAGAATCAAATGAAGAGGTTGTATGACAAGAGGACATCTCACAGGAAATTTTGTGTAGGAGACTGGGTTTTAATGTGGAATGCCAGGAGTCAAGACAAAGGCAAGCATGGTAAATTTGAAGCCTTATGGATCGGCCCATATGTGATCATAGACAAAGGGGGGGAGGATTCTTATTTGCTCCAAAACGCGACAGGGGAGGTCCAGGAATTGCCAGTACATGGGCAGTTCTTAAAGAACTTCTTCTCCTGAAGCACTCTGCATCACCTGTACAGTAGGGTAGGATCCGTTTCCATTGTAAATACCATCATGTCTACGAAACCAGAGATTCTGGATTCTTGAAGGCATAGTTCAGAATGCCTCCATCCTCAGTCAGAGCCGCTGTTGAGCACTATTTTTTAAAAAAGAAAAAATATAATAAAAATAAAAAATAATACTATATGTTTCCATAAGCATGAAGACTAATGGATATTTCGGCCAGTAAGCTGTGTCGAGCACTGCAGGAGAGGTTTCATCGAAAGAGCGTTTTCATCGACACAGGGCATATAAAGCGCTAAGCAAAGGTGTTTCGGTAAGAAGTTACCTTCGATGAACGCAAGAAACCGCTCATCGATACCCCATGTTTCATCGAAAAGGATAAAAGCAAAAAGACAAAAGGTGATTTCGAAGAAATATCGTTACCGAGGAAACTCAAGAGGCATTCATCGAAAAGCAAGTCTCATCGATGAACGTGGTGTCGAACAAAAGAAAGGCTGTTTCATCGATAAAAAGGGATATCGATGAAAAGGGGGATATCGATGAACACTCATAAGCCTTCATCGAAGAAAGAAACTCATCGAAAGTATGGCATCGATGAAACTCACGAGCAATTTGTCGAAAAGGGAGACCATCGATGAAAAAGTAATTTCGATGAGTCTTAAAAGCGGCTTCTCGACGTAAGTTTTTCACCGAAACAGTATTATCGAAGAAAGTGAGCTTTCGATGGAAGATTCGAACACTCGGCCGAAGGCAAGGGTTTCATCGATAATTTGAAACGCGCGCACTTTGAGCGGACTGTACTTCCCGCGAAGGAATTAAAGGCCCAGTTGAAAAGTGTCACATCTGCAATTAAATTTAAAACACTTGAGTAGCCGTTACAGATGCGGGATATTAACTATACACAAGTTGCCCATTCAATTACAGTTAAGCCGAGTGAATTTTCGTAAGAATCAGATCGACGCTAAGAGATTGAAAGCTGTGAAGAACTTGCAGAGATTTGCAAACGATAACCAGAAGAGTTGAGCATTTTACCAAGTAAGTGTTGTCTCTCTTATTTACTGTAACTATGGAACCTTCGTCTTCTTCTTCTAAAAAGAGTAGGAAAGGAAAAGAGTTAAACCCTGAAGAGAAGCCCAAGAGGCAGAAGAAAGAAGGGAGAGCTTTGACTCAGGACTTATTAGACCAGTGTCCATCGTCTAGTGTAAGGTCTAAGAAGATTAAAAGTGAAGAAGAAGGGTTGGAGGACAAATTTGAAAATCTAGGAGACATTTGGACTGAGATAAGAGGGCATGAGTTATTTTTGTTTGGTTACAAAAGAAGGGATGCACCCGAACCCATTAGTAATCTGTGGAAGAGGAACTTAGGCAAGTTAGTAGTTCCAAATGTATTTGTAGACGTAGAATTAATAAAAGCACTGGTAAATTGCTACAACCCGAGAACTAAAACCATATGTGATTACAGAGGGAATACATTAGTAGTAATCAACAAGCAGACTATTGATATGGTTTTTGATCTAGACTGGGAAGTCGAGGAAAGCATCGATATGAAGAAACTCTCACAGGAATTTTTTAGTCTGGAAAATATCTACAGGACTTGGAGGTTACCTGTTCACAGGCCAAAAGTGGGTGGGTCATTTGTTCAGTTTGGCAAAAGTGACAAGGTGCCATTTGATGTCAACCACTTCCATCCATATTTCAAGTATACGTATTATACTGCAGCCCAAGTACTAGGCATAGAGGCTCATCCACTCATGGATGTTGGGATTATGGTTCTGTGTGCTGATATTCAATCAAAAGACCCTAGGTCATTTGATTTTGCTACTTATGTTGCGGATACCTTGAATCATGGGCTGGAAAAAATGAAAGGAGACCTTGTGAATGTTCACTTTTCATTATACTCCATGTTAATGCATATTCTTCTTTATTGTGGACAAGAAATTAACTTCTGGCCAGATGAGTTCAGCATCAGGTCTTATGATAAGAATGGTCTGAAGAAGCCGGTTCAGTTGTGGGTATCAGCATGGGACCAGAGGTTTATGAACAACCAATATTGGCATTTTCAAGAATACTTTGTGAAACCCCTCAGTGCAGCTTTTGGACAACGCAGGGATTATACTTTGTCCCCTGAAATTAAGAGGTTCCTCAGGCCAAAGGATTTTTCTCCAGAATCACAGATTGAACACAATTGGGGTGATTGGTATTGCCATGATAATCACACGGAGATAAGGGTATTTGGATATGAAGGGCAACCACACATGCTCCCAATTACGGTGCCAGACAGAGTGGCTAGCTTGGAGATTATAAGGCAATTGTCTATTGCCAGTGCTAAACATTTAACTGACTTTGGTAAACAATCTATTGTTCCAGGTCTATTAGTTTTCTCTGATTTCATTGTCAAAAGTTCAAAGAGTTATCATTTATTACAGAATAAATTAAATTACTATGGCATGACTCTGGGTGAGCCTAGGGAGAGTTTTGATCCCGAAGGATATATAAAAGCTGCCAGAGCCTCACAGAAACTCAAAGCTGGGATACATATGGCCAAAATGCCAGACGACCTAATTAAGAACCTTGAGCGAGAGGAGGCCAAAGTTTTGAAAGGAAAGAGTGAATTAGTCTGGGAGGCCTACAAATGGAAAAGGGCAAGGGGAATGATAGACGGAGACCTAATTGGAAATATCCAAGATCCTCTGGAGGTGGCTAAAAGGCTACTTCAACATGAGGCTGAAATTATGCACAGAGTTCCTTCACAATTCCTTCGCTTCATTAATACTGAAAGAGACAGTCAGCCCCTAGCTCACATGTCACCAAAATCAACCGCCAGTAGTATCCCACCTGATTCTCCTCGAGAGGATTATCCTCCTGGTTTCGAAACAGAAATGAACATGGACACAGGAGAAATCAACATCAAAGATGTTGTTGACATAAGGATGACTGAGCATGAGGACTTTATTGCTGATGATGGATTCGCCTCCTCTAGGGAATTTCTCTCATTTCTATATCAATACAAAGGGGCTCATGTCAAACGAAGCATGGCTGGAAAACCAGAGGAAGAACAGATGAAGAGATTACAGGATGAAATTGATGTCCTCATGAAAGATATGACTCCTGAAAAGGGGAGGAAACTATTAAAAGAGGCCGGTGTGATCATCTTCTCTGGTTGGGATATCAATTCAGCACTCTTATTTGATGGTTTTTTGAAGAAGCAAGATTTGAATCAGCAGGTATTGCCCCAGGAGGTAGATAAACTGTTCCTAGGCTCTGGATATGATCCAGACAAGAAGGCTCTCCTACAGTGGGCACTATATCCAAAAGGGAAGAGGCCAATCATTGTGGATATAGAAGAAACCTTTGGGCACCTCATGGTTCATCAGGTTGGAAAGACCGACCCTAGGGTCACTGCGAAGCTCAATCTGGATGTTGCAAGATTGAACTTGGACCAGACAGAGTTTCTGGTCAGAGAAAACATTACATACAAGGGATTATATGAAAAGTCCAAGGAGGAAAACCAGAAGCTGCAAGCAAAGGTATTGCAATTAGAAACGGGGACTCCTATCAGCGAATACACCTCATACCCTGCAGGACGCAGCTTGGATGACGTCTCTGATGCCCTGTACTGGAAATATCAGGCGGAGAAGGCCAATAAACGCGCAGACAATATCCAGCAAAAAATGGACAAATTGGTCAATGACATCATAGGACATCGGTTTAACACCATGCTCTTACAGGTCGAACCATATTGGATAGTTTACAATGGAACCATGAAGGCGCTAACAGAGCATGAGCGGTTAAGAGCACGATTGCAGGGGGTGCTAAGCAATGGCGATTCCATGACGCCAGAAGAAAAGGCTGAGGGTAACGCGTATATGGATAGTCATGTCAAATTCGAAGATATGCTGAGAAGAGATCTAAAAGAATTAGATGATGAAAGACCCGTTGGAATGCCTTCTGTCTACAAGGAAGGAGAGGTAATAACCTTGGAGGATTTGCGAAAGGAGCTTGTCAGCGTCAAGGATTGGGCCTTGTCAGAAATTGATCGGAGTAAGGATATGGCCCCTACCGTCAACCAGATGATATTCAAGTACCTGACGCTAGGGGATGAATTAAAAAAGCAAACACTTCGAATCAAAACATTCAAAGATGATGATTACATTCATCATTTGGGACTTTTGAATCTCTTTTTGCTTAAGTTTAGAAACACTCGAGTTGATGACTAATATTTTGAAAAGACGTGTCTCTTCATGAAAAGCTTGCGTCCTCATATATATATGAGAATGTTTTTGTAATGTAAGAAAGAAGGATTAGATTAGGATTAGGAGCGAAAGAACAACAGCCTGTAAGTCTTCGTGTATGAACTTCAATGGAATACAAATCTTGATCAATTGTTTCCCTGCATATGCGTTGTGGATTATTTCATTTTCTTTTGGCAATCGTCTGTGATATTATCTGATAAAGATAGGGTTATTCATATTCTTAAGATCAAATCTATGCTTTATGTTATAATGTTGTAACAAAAGTTTTGCTTGCGGATTGTAATTGTTCCCTGCAAAGCTTAATTGACTGGTCCCTTAAGGGTAGGGTTAAATTCACTCAATCAGCACATAATGTAAGCATTCATTTGGTTTTGAAAGAAATAATAACTGACAGGTTCATAAGGGATGAGTTAAAAAACTGTCTCACAGATTCGCACTATAAGCCCTGAAGAAAATTGTAATGACTCTGTAACCCATGCAATAAAGAAGGCACTGGCTTAAATCTCAAGTCATACTCATCGTTTATTTTCACAATTAGTTATTTTGATAGCTACAGGAGTAATTAAGAAACACAAAGCGAAATAACAACCTTGAACTCGTCTGCAATATCTCCATTCAAGGAATTCATGCCATTTCAAGATCAGGAGATATCAGAATAGGATAACATATCTGCTATAAAAAGCACTGTTTATTGGAGACATTCAGTGAATAGGTATACCCGCCTAGGTCCTGCAGAGCCTAAAGAGAGAGAGTTAGTAACTAATAGGTTCACTCTATAAGTTGGCCAAGTCAATTGGAGGGTTTGATCATAGGAGTTGGCATTGCCTTAGAACCCATCCAATCTGTTGATTTGAGACCCAACAAAGTGTTCATTAACTATGCACAAACTGAAAGTAAAAAATATCATCACATCAAAAATATTTACAATATGATCACCATGATTTTCACGTGGAAACCCAAATAGGGAAAAACCATGGTGGGAATTGGTACCCACAAATATTTTGTACTCTTTTGGAATGCGCTCTGTTAGGATCCAAGCATGGTTAGAAGCTTACAATGATGCCCTATTAGGTGCAGACCCTGTTCGGAATCACCTAGTTAAGGGATTTACCTCATCCCTATTAGGAGCTTTGATCTATTAGGATCAACCTTGCAAGAGGATTTAGAACTCAGATATTAAGTCACCCTGTTAGGGGATTTTACAATGCGAGGCTTGTTAGGACCTATCTGGTTAAGGGATTATAGTTGTTGTAATTGTTAGAGAACAATAATGAATGATCTGTGTATAGAAATCAATTTCTTGCTTGATCAGATCCAATTAAGTTCTAAGTCTGCAACACTCTGGCAGATCTTCTCACACCTTGGTTCAGCTTCACACACTTCTCAAAAACAACTGAAACAACAAACATCAATTGTACCGATATAAATAACCTTTATAACTAGGTCGGAATCAAAACCCTAAGACTTACAACATAGATCATCAAAGATCTTTACAAGTCATTACAGATCCTCATATGGATCATTACAATCAATTAAAAATCAATATCAATCGTTGAATGATCATAAGTCATCATAGCAAGTCGATCCTATACAAAGTCAAACCCTTAGTTCATTTCACTAAGCACTTTGCACATTCCCAAGAAATTTGCTCTCCAAACACGCCAAAACATCTTTCAAACACTTCACATGATTTGTGTCACGTTATCATCAACATGTGAACTTGATGTAGATCACCGCCAAACCAAAAATCATTTCCGGTCAATAGAATTCTCTACCTGTCCTTAAACCCTTCTTAAACCTTGGCAAAAACTCAACAAAAAATATAATTATAACTTCTGGTTGTCACAACATGATCTGGTTTCGGTCAGATACATGTTACAATGATAAAAACTCACCTTCAAAACCAAAAAGCCTCAATCATCACCAATCGTCAGATACATTCAAAATATTTCCTCGTTTACCGGTTAAGATCCTAATTCCTAGTTTTTTTATTCTTTACCGGTAAGCCCTCTCTGGTAGACCAAAAGATTTAGATGACGCAATACAACATAATTAAACATCAGTAGACATGAATAAACATTAGTTTCCATCAATGACAACACAAATAACTGATTAGAGTCATCCATCATTCAATCTCAATCTCTTCATCACAATGTCATCTCAAACAGTCTTGTATCGGTTCAGTCATCATTTTCTATCTGTATCAGTTATGCCAAACATGCCAACATTATCCCCCTTTGGCATTGATGGCCACTCTAAACATCAACATACTCCACCCATACTGTTCTACTTTGTTCTCGATCTTCTCTGCAACTCTTTTGTTCTCTATTGTACCTCATCTGCAAGTTACACTTTATCTTCATTTCTTCTCCCCCTTTTTGTTACACATCTTCTCCTCCTTATCATATTTATTCTCCCATGACTAATAATATTTCTTCTCCCCCTTTAACAGAAATGCCAAAGGTGCATAAGCATCGTTGGTCATCAAATCTGATGTTGCTGCCTTCAACATGTCTGCAAACTCATCTAAGTTGCTCCCTCTACAGAGTATCCTACATCTCATCAATCCAAAGTGAAAAATAATCATTAAGCCTACTAGATTGATGAGTCTCTTGCATCCTAGTTCTTCTTGTGTATGGTTTTGACCCCTAATTTACCTCTGAGATATTCAAAGGTTGTCTTCGGCAATGGTTTTGTGAAAATGTCTGCTAGTTGTTCTTTGCTTGTCACATACTCCATTCTGACTTGTTTCTCCTATACTCTTTCCCTTAAAAAATGATATTTCAATTCTATGTGCTTTGTTCTTGCATGTAACACATGGTTTTTTTAAGTATTAATTTCACTAGTATTATCACAGTAAATAGTTATCGGTTCAGACATATCAAATTTGAATCCTTCAAGCACATGTCTCATCCAGATTGCCTGTATGCAATTCATTGATGCTGCAACATGCTCTGCCTCTACCATTGACTGAGAAACACGTGTTTGCTTCTTACTTGTCCAAGCAACCAATCTACCTCCAAGAAGAAAATCTCCATCGGTAGTGCTTTTCCGGTCATCAACATTGTCTGCCCAATCTGCATCAGTAAACACATTCAAAGAAAAAATTCCTTTATAACGATACCATAAACCATAATCTATTATGCCTTTAAGGTACCAGAATATCCTTTTCACCACTACCAAGTGAGTCTCCTTGGGATCCTTTTTAAATCTAGCAACCAATCCAATGGCATGTGCAATATCAGGTCTTCTATGAACAGCATAATGCAATTTACCAATCATAAACCTGTATTCTTTCTCATCAACAGATGGTGAATCATCTTGTTTAGACAACTTGCAGGTTGTCACCATCGGAGTACCAATCAATTTACAATCCTTCATGCCAAATGTTTTCAACATCTCTTTAACATACTTACTCTGACAGATAAATATTCCACCATCCAATTGATGGACCTGCAACCCAATGAAAAATTTAATTTCACCAATAAGAGACATCTCAAATTACTTTTTCATCTCCTCAGCAAAATCCATGCATAAATCATCATTACCACTAAAAATTATGTCATCCACAAATACTTCAGCTATCAATACTTTGTCTCCATCAGTCATAAGATATATGTTACTATTCTCACCAGTACACTGGAAATCTATCTTGATCACGTGTGCATGGAATCTTTCAAACCATGCTCTTGGTGCCTGCTTCAATCTATACCGTACTTTATGTAGCTTGCAAACCATATCTTTGTCTTCAGACAAATCAAATCCATCTGGTTGTTCTATGTACACTTCTTCTTCAAGGATGCCATTAAGAAAAGTTGATTTAACATCCATATGATAGACTTTAAATCCTTTAAATGCAGCATAAGCAAGTAGCATTCTTACTCCTTCCAATCTTGCCATAGGTGCAAAGGTTTCCCCATAATATTCTCCTTCTTCTTGTGCATAGCCTTTGCAAACCAATCTTTCTTTATTTCTCAGAACCTTACCTTCTTCATTTAACTTGTTTCTAAAGACCCATTTAGTGCCAATCACATTCTTGTCTTCCAGTATGGAAACTAGTGTCTATATTTTGTTCTTCTCTATCTGATATAACTCCGCATTCATTGCATTAATCCAGTCATCATCCTTTAATGATTCTCTTACTATTTTCGGCTCGATATTAGAAATTTGACAGGAATCTTCTCTGATTTTCCTCCTTGTTTGTACTCCAGCATTTTTATCTCCAATTATTTGTTCTTTTGAGTGATTTAGCTTGACATACCTTGGTATTACTGGTTCCAGTGTTGTTCTTCCTACTTCATGTTCTTCATCTTCTTCATCGCTCTCTGCATTTACTGATTGAGCACCTATTTCTGCAGCATTTTGCTTATCATCCCTCTACATTGTCGATTTTATAAACACAAGTCTTTCTTCATCTTTCTCAGGCTCAGATCTATTGGTCTCACTAGATTTCTCGGAGGGTTCATCTATCTTCACATTAGCACTCTCAACGATCTTCTTAGTTCTCTTGGTATAACATTTAAATGCCTTACTCTTTGTAGAGTAACCAAGAAAAATGCCTTCATCACACTTAGCATCAAACTTTTCAGTGTAATCATCTCTCTTAATAAAACATTTACTTCCAAATTTTTTGAAATAACTTACACTTGGAGTATTTCTATGCCATAATTCAGAAGGTGTTTTGTTATTACCTTTCTTGACAAGTACCTGGTTCAAAGTATAAACAACAGTACTAACTACTTCTCTCCAAAACATCTTCAGTACTTCACCTTGAATCATCATGGTTCTAGCAGCTTCAACAATTGTTCTATTCATTCTATCTGCTATCCCATTTTATTATGGAGTTCTAGGAGTTTACATCTACCTCTTAATTCCCTATTCAACAGAGAACTTCACAAACTCATCAAAAGTAAATTCGTCTCCTCGGTCAAATATCAAACATTTTAGATTCTTCCCGGTATCTTTCTCAACAAGAGCTTTAAATTCTTTAAATTTATTGAATGCCTCAGACTTTTCTCTCAGAAAAGTTACCCACATCATTTTGGAAAAATCATCAGTAAAGATCATAAAATACTTATCACCAAAATAGCTCTTAGTCCTCATAGGACCACAAAGATCATTATGAACCAAATCAATAATGTGGCTCAATAATATTCTCTAAAGAGAAAGAATTACTCTTAAAAGATACAAAGGTCATCTTACCCATCTTACAGTCCTTCCATAACACATTGTCCAGTTTCACAAGCTGGGGCAAACATCTCACAATACTTGACTTACTAACTTTAATCAAATTGTCAAAATTGACATGACAAAATCTCTTGTGCCACAACCAGTTATCTTCAATCTTCACCACCAAACAATCATTTACATTAGTATTCAGATGAAATAGATTACCTCTAGTTTGCTTTCTAGTAGAAATCAATTCTCCATTGTTTCCAAGAATCCTGCACACTCCACTTTTGAATTCAAGTAGATATCCCTTATCATTAAGTTTTCCAACACTCAAGAGGTTATGTTTTAGTCCATCAACCCAAAAGACATCATCTTCATTACTCTTCCCATTTAATGAAATTGATCATTTATCTTTAAACATGCAAGGAGAGTTATTACCAAACCTTACAACACCTCCATCAAATTCTTCAAGAGATAAGAACTTACTTTTGTCACCGGTCATGTGGTGTGAGCAACCACTATCTATTTTCCGTTCATCACTGTTATCCATGTGAGATACCAATTCCTTCTCATCAGTCAAATTTTCCTTCACAGCAACAAATACTATCTCCTCATTGTCATCTTCTTCCGATTCATCATCGGTCACACCTTCAGCCACTACAACATAACAATGTTTCTTGCCTTTTCCTTTGAATTTCCTAAACTTCTCTTTCTTATCAGTGCTAGGGTAGTTAGTGGCTATGTGTCCAATTTTACTACAAGAGAAACACTTCAAGGGTAATTTACCTTTATATTTACATGTTCCTCTAGGGAATCTTGTAGCCAATAATGCCTCAAGTTCCATCAAATGATATTCATCATCACCATCACCTCTGCTACCACCATGACTAGACCTGCAGTCCTGATTATGAAAAATATCTTTTCCTTTCCTTGTTGTTGTATCGGTTATAGAAGCCTTAAAATCATATTCAGAAGGCTTAGAAATACTATTATCAAAATTGTTTAGTTCAAATGCAGTTAACTTTCCAATAAGAGAATCAACAGTAACTTTATCTTTTGAAATGGATCTTAGTCCTTGAATAGCAGAAACTCTGATAGAATATTGCAGTAAAAGAGTTCTAAGCATTTTACTAATAACAGTATCATCTTCAATCTTAGCTCTAGCACTCTTTATACCGCCTACAACTTCCTTAATCCTTTGACCGTATTGTGCTATGTTCTCACCATCAACCATTTTCATATCATCAAATTTTCCTCTTAAACTTTCTTCCTTTGTCCTTTGTACATGTTCATCTCCTCCATAAATTAAATTAAATTTCTCCCATACCTTATTTGCAATCTCTAATCCATGAACATGTATATACTCAGAGTCAGATAAAGCAATTACAATTACTTCAAGGGCCTGAATGTTCTCTTGTTGTTCTTTAAGTTCATCCAGTGTCAAGGGACTGGTAGTTGGAGCAACATACTTTGTTACCACATGATTCCAATATTGTGAACCCATTCTTTTAATGTAGATATTCATCTAATCACTCCATATTCAGTAGTTGTCCTTGGTAAACTTAGGACCCTCCTTCTTCATCATCTCTAACAGGATCTTTCCCTCAAGTTGTTAGGCTTTCTGCACATAGAGGACCAATGCTCTGATACCAATTGTTAATCTTAGAGGATTTGGTTAATACTTAGAGGGGGGGTGAATCAAGATTAACAATAATTTGAAATTAGAAAGTTAGACTCATAAAACTTTCACCAAATCAAGCATAGACCAACATTAGAGTCATTTGCCAGTACTGGTATCTGCTAGTAAACATTTGCTAAACTGATATATCAATGTTGCACATTAAGTGCTCATTAACCATGCATAAACTGAAAGTAAAGCATACCATCACATCAAAAATATTTACCATATGAACACCATGATTTTCATGTGGAAACCCAAATAGGGAAAAACAACGGTGGGAATTGGTACCCACAAATATTTTGCACTTTTTCAGAATGTGCCCTGTTAGGAGACAAGCCCAGTTAGAAACTTACAATGATGCCATATTAGGAGCACACCCTATTAGGAGTCACCTGGTTAGGGGATTTACCTCAGCCCTATTAGGAGCTTTGATCTATTAGGATCAACCTCCCAAGAGGATTTAGAACTCATTGAATCACCCTGTTAGGGGATTTTACAATGTGAGGCTCGTTAGGACCTACCTGGTTAAGGGATTTTATTTGCTATAATTGTTAGAAAACAACAGTGAATGATCTGTGTATAGCACTCAACTACTTGCTTGATCAGATCTAATTAAGTTCTAAGTCTGCAACACTCTGGCAGATCTTCTCACACTCTAGTTCATCTTCACACACTTCTCAAAAACAACCAACACAACAAACATCAGCTGTATCGACATAAATAACCTTTACAACTAGGTTGGCATCAAAACCCTACGACTTACAACATAGATCATCACAGATCTTTACAACTCATTACAGATCCTCATATGGATCATTATAATCAATTACAAATCAATATCAACCTTTGAATGATCATAAATCGTCACAATAAGTCGATCTGATACAAAGCCAAACCCTTAGATCATTCTACTAAGCACTTTGCACATTCCCAAGAAATTCGCTCACCAAACGCACCAAAACATCTTTCAAACACTTTACGTGGTTTGTGTCACGTTATCATCAACATGTGAACTTGATGTAGATCACCGCCAAACCAAAAATCATTACCGGTCAAGAGAATTCTCTACCAGTCCTTAAACCCTTCTTAAACCTTGGCAAAAACTCAACAAAAATTATAAACATAACTTCCGATTGTCACAACATGATGCGGTTTCATTCATATACATGTTATAATAATAAAAACTCACATTCAAAACCATAAAGCCTCAATCATCACCAATCTCCAGATACATTCAAAATATTTCCTCGTTTACTGGTTAAGGTAATAATTCCCAATTTCTTGATTCTTTACCGGTAAGCTCTCTCTGGTAGACCAAAATATTTAGATTACACAATACAACATAAGTAAACATTAATAGACATGAATAAACATTATTTTCCATCAATGATAACAAAAATAACTGATCAGAGTCATCCATCATGCAATCTCAATCTCTTCATCACAATGTCATCTCAAATAGTCTTGTACCGGTTCAGTCATCATTCTCCATCTGTATCAATTATGCCAAACATGCCAACAATATATATGTAGGAATACATATATGTGTGTGTGTTTGTACATATATGTTGTGTTCTTCATTCAAATGCACATGCAACCAATTTGTGCATCTTGGCAAGCAAATCTTGCATATAAAATTTGTCTAACCCCAATCGGCGGAGGAGGGAGGAGAACCATTGGATGGGAATAGGGGTTCTATCGATTGGAGGAAAAAAAAGAAAAAAAAATGAACTAACAGATTGACTTTTTAGGCACATGTGCTGCTACCAACTTTGCCCTTCTGATTGCTATCTTCCATCCATCAAAACTTTGATTGTCGGCCTCACTTATCTATATATGTAACTATATATATACATACATATATATTCATATATATGTACATATATATAAGTGTGTGTATCTATGTGTCTCTGTGTGTACCCATTCAGATGTTATCTATTCATCTTTTACCACACATAAACATAATCAGATCACATTGCAGAATCTAATCACAGTGTCCATAAAGCCATAACAGCTTACATCGATAAGCTCAAACCTCACAAAGAAAATCCCAAATATAGTTAGATTTATCTATAAGCTACACTTTGAATTTCATACCCCATTATTCATGTCACATATATAGAATTAAATCATGTTGTCCATAGACCCAAAATACCTACTCTTCATAAGTGGATACATACAATGGGATTTTTACATGGAAACCCAAATGGAAAAAACCACAGTGGGATTTGAACCCACAATATTATTCTACTGTGGCCAATAGAAAAACAATATAATGATATGGAGAATATACTTCCATTCAGGCACACTACCTAGAGCTCACTACTCAAATACAATAGAGGCTACAACCCCAGAAGGCTCACTACCTTACTGATCAATTACAATGATCAAGTATACGCACGTGAAATTGCACTACAAATGATTCTTGATCACCACTCGCTCGCATATCAATCATATCACACACCAAAAAGGTCTACTACATCGGTCTTATTTATCCGCAACCACAAAATAGATTATTCACCAAGTCGGCCTACTAATGTAACGTGTAGTGTCGACTTGACTGAATCATCAAATATAAATGTGTATAACCAAATAGGTGATAGAATGATGTCTCTATGTCGGCCCAATCATCCTATACATGATTCATAATACCGCAATCACTAGAAAGCTTCTAGACCAAAACTTCTCTGTTGAACATGAAATATCAATTAGCTGGATACCGATTGACATTCACTTCCGGATGTCAAGATTCATGATTACCGGATAGGAATCTCAAGAAGATTTGCCATCAATGACAACCCTAAACCATTAATCAAGAATTAATGGTCATCGAATGAGTGTTAATTTCCAACAATCTCCCCCTTTGGCATTGATGAAGATAAGTATAAAACATGTACACCAGATTAAAAATTGCTAAGGCTCCCCCTTAGACAAAGAATTCCGGAACCTATAATATGATCTGTACATTACACTCTTCTACTGTACATTTTTCACCTTTACTCTCCCCCTTTGACAACAATGCCAAAGATGGGGTGTTGTCCAAAACTTATATACAAATATAGGCACCAGAGACTTTACAAGTACTTGAATATGTCAACAAAAATGGTTTTCAAAAATCCTAGGTGAGTGTCCCACCCACTCTTCAGCCTCTCCAAAAATGTGATGAATGCATTGAATACATAAGCATGAATTTCTACATCCTTTAGTTTAGATGGAATAGGTTGTCCCATAGCCTTCATACAGTCTACCTTATTACTCAACATGGTGTCCAACCAGGGGGCAATCAAGTTCAAGAGTTCACCAACTCTTCTCAAAATTTTGTCCTTATCTGCATTAAGGCTCAAGATCTTATCATTGAGAGCCATCGTCTACCCTTCTACACTGCTAGTTAGAGACACATTAGGATCAAAGGAATGTGAAATACCAGCAAGTTTACCCTAGATAACACTTATTTGCTTGTCTATATCAACTGTAAACTTTGGCAAAATTAGACAAGACTTATATATATTACCACCTTCAGTCAATACATCTCAAATAATGTACAAACCTTTATTCAATCTTACTCTATCATCTTCTATCATTTTCTGGAATGTCTGCATTCTTACCTCCTTGAATCTATCCAAAAATCACTTAGTAGTAGTCTTCTCCAAAGAATCAAAATTGGTATTGACATTATTAATCAATTGCAGTAATTTACTGGAGGGGCTGGAATTAGGGTCAATATTTTGCACTCTCAAAAGAACCTTCTGCAACACATCAACAGACTTCAAAATAATCTTTTTGTCTTCAGACTCTGATTTGACCAGATCCTAACTATCCCGAGTTTGAACAGCAACTGCAAGCATCAGCTTCTTTATAGGAGACACTTTCCCAAGATCTAGAGGACCATCAAGATTGATAGAGATTTGGGGTAGTGTCCTTGTGACTAGAGGAGTGTCAATTTCCGGATCAACAACTCCCTTCCCTTTATCTACCTCTGCATCCCACACTTCAATCTTCTTAGGCTCCTTCACCTCAACACCATCCCCTTGATCATGTGCATCGGTGTTGCCACTTGGTGCCATATCATCCTTTTGAATCTCAGGGACTGTTTCAGTACTCTCAACCACTAGAGGATTAGCACTGATCTCAGCATTGGTGGTTACATTGCCTTGGTCTTCCAAATGCTCCTTGATTTGATTTTCATCCTTTTGATCACTGGAGACACCTTCTTTTACTTCTGGATGGGAAATCTGAACTACATCACTATACAAGGGGTTGTTCTTCATGATTCTTCTTCAGATATCCCCAGTCTCCTTATCGCCTTTTTAACCCTACCAATCATCAACATGTTCACCTTGTTTCTGCTTCTGAATTCTTTTTTGTTTACTTCATCAATGAGCCTTTTGGCTTCATCTTGGGAGACACAGGTGCAAACATTAAACAATTCCCTTTCTTTCATTTCCTTATCAATTTTGCTAGCAGTCAGTCTTCTTGCATCAATAATATTGTATAAATCTTTAGGGATACTGCACTCTAGCTCAATCAAAGTCTTACTAAAGTTATGCAAATACAAAACAACAACTTCTTCAATCTTTCTCTGATCTGTCTCATCCAAATTTTCATAATATACTCCAATATTTTTCAGATTTCTATCAACAATTATCTCATCAATCAATTGATTTATTGTCAATGTATATTTACTTTGCTGATCACTACACTCAAGATCTTTGTCAAGTTGATTTATAATCTTTCTTCCCCTCCTGGGTCTTCCGGTAAGGCCAGGTTCATATTTAGCTTTCTTGCTCTGCTCTGCACCACTAGATTGTGGTTTCCTCACCACCCTTATAAATTCTCCTTTCTTCTTAGCCTTAACTACTTCCTCATCTAACTCAGTTTCAGAGGCCACCAGAGATACAACAACATAAGTTCACTTAGGCTTCTCCTTTTGCTTCAAAATTCCCTTTCTAGATAAGATTTATCATGTAGATGGTGCTACTGGAGCAAGGACAAACTTAGTCTCTTTTGGTTTAGTTTTAGAGGGAACCGGTTCGGCCTTAGGCTTTTTGGTTTCCTCCCTAGCCTCCATCTGTGCATGTTTCTCTCTAGCCTACTTCACCTCCTCCCGGGTAAATCCCATCTGCACTGCCACTTCCTCAGCCATCTTAGATACTTTCCTCTTCCTAGTAGGAGTTTGTGAACTACTTCTGCAACTCTAGATTTTTCTCCTTAAATGTACCAAACCTTCCTTAATTTTCATGAATCGGCTGACTCAACATATGTTGAGAATAGGCATCTAGGGTAGCAGCATCAACTTCATAAACCATTGGAATAATCCACACAATCCTTGGCTTAACAACTTCCATTGGAAATTGGTCCTTATCAACCATGAAGCAAATTGTTTTCTCATACTTCTCTACTATCTCTTTTGGGATTCTTTCTCTTCTCTTCATTGTGGCTTGAAAAGTTTTGAAATAACCCCATAGAGTGGATATCTTCATTGTGGCATCACCAATCCCCATAATCCCTTCCTGGATTCACATACCAACTAGATTTTCATAGGCCCATTGGACCTTTCCTTGACCACCAAGGATTTCATTCATGAAATATAGAGCCAAACGGATAATAAGGGTGCCAAACTTAAGGTGTGCTTATTGTCCTATTTAATTTTCTTCAAATCGCTTAGCAACTTATTCAAGAGAACTGTAAATAAGTCATACTTCTTATCTTCCTTCAACATCAAATAGGCAAAGTATATTGTTGTATTGGAGATAGAGTTTTGTCTACTTGACCGGTATACTTTATATCCAACCACCATTGATGTAAATTTGACATCATGCTCCAAAATGTCATTGATTGTCATCACTCTGTTGTCAAATTGAGAACCAATGTCAGCAATCACAGTGTTGTTTGATATTTTCCTTAAGCTAGGAACTTCATCGAATGTGCTCAAACAAGTCACAACCTAGATTGCTTGCTTAGTGATCTTGTGAGGCTTATCCAACCATATAAATTCATCATGAATTCCACTTAGTACGAACCGGATCCATTCTTTCTCATCAAATGTCAGAAAATGTATGAACTGGTAGAAACCCTTGGCCTGCAAATACTAATATTCTAGCTTGAGATTCCCCAAGTTGTCCGTCTGATGCTTGTTGTATAGGGTCAACATGTCAACGTTATCGAGTTCATCAAGATCATAGTGGATATATGCCCTGATGTCCTAATTATGAAGAACGTCATAGGGTACAGAATAAAATGCTCCTTCAGGATCATCCTCGATAGATTTGAAAGGATGTTTCTTGAAAATGGGTCGAGCCCTATCCTTAATTTCCACAACTATGGGGGTAGCAATTCTAGATATTGGATCCATTTAGAACTTAGGGTTTTTAGAAACTGATAGCTTGAAACGGATAAATACCTCAATTCGCAATCCGGAATAGGAATTCACTTTAGGATCGCTATAATAATTGTTTAGATCGCCAAATTACTTTTCTCTACTACTCTGCACTTTCTCTTGACCGGATAGTGACAAATAAAGCTTTCAAATGCCTTTTTATCCTTCAAAAACCTAATTCTTCATTGTAATAAATGCTAGAACTGGTTTGCTTGATTTTCATGGAGTCACTTACTGGAGCATCAAATCTTCACTAAATCTTTTGGATAACATTTGTATATATGATTTAAGCCTTCTGCAACCTTCCGGAATTGATTGTAGATCACTGAAGAGGGGGTTCTTATAATCTGCATGAAAAGTTCCCCCTAAGGCAAAAATCCCTAGTTACCGAATGAAGATCCTGCACCAGATTCGAGTGTGGATCCATTTTCTACTTTGGATTCATTTTTTCTGACCCACATCTTCTCATGTTTGTCTTTGATCTCCTCTACCTTTGCCTTGCCCTTCTCATCTGATTTGTTTTTGTCTATCGGAGCACTTTTTTTGCTTCAACAGTATTTAACAATCTGATTGGTTTTATTGCAAGCAAAACAAACAACATTTTTCATTAGTCTGAAGTTCATATGATTTGGTCTCATCCTGCACTGGTTAGAGATATGTCCAAACATCCCACATGCATAGCATCTTTTATTTTGAAATTTATTCATTACTGCTCTGTACACATTTGACTTGTGACCAAAATTATTGGATATGAAACACTGACCGGTAAAGGTAGGACCGTTATTCATATTATTCATTCCATTATTCATTCTACTTCTGCATTGATTTGCCATTTTACAAAATTTATTGCAAGTAAAGTATCTACCATTTAATTTATGAGCATTAGGTTGTCTTACTGAAGGATTCTTGCTCTTCTTTTGATTAGGTTTTGCATTGCTTTGTCCAGATCTGGAGGATTCTCCTTTCTCAAATCCAAGTCCTTGCATGTCCTTTCCATGTCTCTATCTTTCCAACATCTCATCAAGCCTTTCTGAGCTATCATTGAGTTTATCTTTATATTCATTTGTAGTAGTAAGTTCATCTCTTAGGGCAACATTCTGTCTTTCAAGTTCTTGACCATTATTCCTTGATTGTGTCAGCTCAAGCTTCAACTGATCATTCTCATAGGTAAGCCTGAAGAATTCATCTTATCTATCCTTCAATGATTGTGTCAAACTTTCTTCATTCTTCTATCAGCCCTCAATCTCCTTAGTCAGCTTCATCACAATGGATTGCATCCCATTCTTCAATGTAGCATTCTCTCTCTCAAGCTTGTCAACTTTGTCCTAATTCTCCATGCATTGATCTTATTTCTCCTTTAGCTTGTCCATCAATTTCTTCCTCTTGTCTCTTGAAGTGTTCACTTCATCCTTCAATTCATTAATGAAGTTATCGGCAGCATTCAAATTTCTCTTCAAGGAACTAATCTCATTTCTTGTTGTATCAAGATCCTCAAGTGCCACACTATGTTGTCTCTGAAAAATCAAAATCCGTTGATTCAATCTCCCGGACCTTCCTCAAGCGGTTAGGATTTCTCTGAGGAACTAGGCTTTGATGCCAATTGTTGAAATCAGGGATCACTGAGAGGGGGGGTGAATCAGTTATCTACCGATTACTGAATTTTATGACTTAACTTATGAGCATGAAACTAAAATGTAGAAACACAAAATAACCAACCACAAATTCATAACATCGGGATTTTTATGTGGAAATCCAAATGGGAAAAACCACAGTGGGATTTGAACCCACAATATTATTCTACTATGCTCAGTAGCAAAATAATATTACAATATGGGGAATGCACTTGCATTCATGCACACTTCCTAGAGTTCACTACTCAAATACAATAGGGGCTACAACCCCAAAAGGCTCACTGCCTTATTGATCAATTACAATGATGAAATACAATGAAATAAATCTAGAATAACATCTAACAATGCTTGGATGAGTTCTGGTTAATTCCCAAATACTCTGACTGAATCACCTTTGCTGCTCTACTCTATTTTTTGTCTCAGTTAGCTACCATATCAAGAATGCACATGTGAAACTGTGCTACAAAGGATTCTTGATCACCACTCGCTTGCATATTAATCATATCACACACCAAAAAGGTCTACTACACCAGTCTTATATATCTGCAACCACAAAATAGATCATTCTCCAAGTTGGCCTACTAATGTAACGTGTAGTCATATGTCAGCTTGACCGGATCACCAAAGATAAATTTGGATCATCAAATAGGTGATAGAATGATGTTTTTATGTTGGCCCAATCATCCTATACAGGATTAATAACACCACAATCACCGAAAAGCTTACGGATCAAAACTACTTTGCTTAACCTGAAATGCCAGTTAAGATATCCGTTTCCAGATATCAAGATCTGTGATAACCGAATAGGAATCTCAAGAAGAGTTTCCATCAATGAAAACCCTAAACCATTAATCAAGCATCAACAGCCACCAGATGAGTGTCAATTGCCAACACGTCGCATATCGCCCTTCTACACATTCGAACAATAACAAATGTTTTGTATTCACATAACCATGTTTTTTAAACGTACACTGTCAAAAATGATCTTGCAACAACCAGCCCATTTTCAAGAATCCCGCACCATAAAACACACATACAAAATCTAATCATAGTGTCCATAGAGCCAAAACATCTTGCACCGATAAGCTTGAATCTCAAATGGAAAACCCCAAATATAGTTAAAATTCTCTACAAGCTGCACTTTGGATTTTATATCCTATTTTTTTAGCACACTTACACAAAATCAAATCACATTGTCCATAAAGGTAAAATACCTTCTCTTCATAAGCTCAAACCTTGTTTATCAGAGGATATTGCATCTTTATACATATAGACAAATTATAGACATAATCTGTGACCATAAAATACACATATAGAATTTAAGCTCAAACCTCAAATATAATACTCCAAAAACAGTTAAATTTCTCTCCAACTTGCACTCTGAATTTCATATTTGCAGTCCCAAATACATAATAAGTCAGATCTCTTAATACTGTCTTGTTCTCCAAACAACCATCTATGAAGATGTGAAATCCTCTAACATGACCTACAACAAACCCACAACTCAATTCACAATTTTAATCTTTTTAGTAAATAAACAACATACCATCAAATAACAATGCTCATGTCATAAACCTCTTTCTCTAATTTGATCAAAACTTGCCACTATTATTGTTATTGTTATATTTCATATCATTTTGTGATTATTGTTAGTTATAAATTTTTTATTGATTAAGGTTGAAATTATTTTAACAAAAGGAATTAAATAGTGGACACCAACACACTAAAGATCATAGATTTAACTGGCAAATTATTTATCTACTCAAAATACCAATTCAGCACATGTCGTAGGAGGAAACAAGAAGCTTCTAGAAGTAATTTCAAAATTCCATATTGTTGCATGTAACTCCTCCACTATGTCAACAATCAATTTTGCATGAAGTCGGTTTTGGAAAAGAATCTCCATTATCAATTAATTCTTTCGATAGTGAAAATGATGCTCTTTGAAAAGAGAGTCGATTATTTTGGATGAAAACTAATTTCTTGAATTCTTGCCAAAACATGTTAGTAGTAGGAATATTTTGTAGACAAATTGTATTGTAAGAGATAGGTTATTTTTCAAGCCTTTTGAGGAGATCTTACCAAGCTACAAGGGAGGATTGAAGAAGGTTAGTTGGGAGAATTACAAAGGATTCAACAACAAATTCTTCATTCAAATCCAAGTTCCCCATCTTGTCTACACACTTGTTTATTTTTTTCTTTCAATTGAAAAGGGGGGAGGATTTTAATGATGGTAGAAAATTGTAGGGAATGGATCTTTTTACTTGCATGCATATGTTTTTCTTGCAATGGAATTTATGTAGTTGAAGGAAGAGGGAATTTTATTCACTTGCATGCATTCCTCTTTCGTAAATTTGTGCAGTCAAAATAATATTTGCATCTTTTTTTAAAAAATATATAATATAAAATCCTTTCCTTGATTCTGTGATGCCCCTCCCTCGACTAGGCTCTACTTAACCATGTTTGGCTTTGGTTGACTTTTTATGTGTTCATGTGACTAGATGATACTTGCTAATCATGATTCTTTGATATGATGTTTTGGATTAAATAAATATTAATTGTGCATTATATCTCTATGGATGTTTGATGTTAGATAATATGATTAAGTACTGACCTTGGACTGACATATCTACTTTTTGTATGAGTTATATTTTGTGATCATCTTCTTGTATGAGTATGAGTTTGTATGGGGTGCGAGGGGATGATCTTTTGTCACCCACTTCGGCGGGACACGGACTGTCACGACTCTCCTCCACCTATGTGCCTGTATATGTTAGATGTATGTATGTATGTATGTATGTATGTATGTATGTATGTATGTATGTATGTATGTATGTATGTATGTTTTCTCTGTGTTGCAGCACTGCAGGTACCGAGCATCAAATCCACCTAAATCTTTAGGTCTAAGCATGCTCTACAGCCCAATGGTAAAGTGGAAAAAGGGAGATATCATTCAAACCCCTGTCAAGCACCCTAGGTCTTTGTTTGTCAGGATTTGTTAGTCCTCCCCCTCTGTTGGCTCTCCGTGTTTTGAGTTGTCATAATTTGTTACTCCTGCATATACTTTAATGATTAATATTTTTCATCTATCGGTATTTAGATGTTGTTGATTAATTAATCAATAATTTGAGATTGTGGAACTTAAAGTTTTGGATTATTTAAGTTATTTAATTATTTTGAAAGGGTTTTTTACTAAGGGAATTAATAATAACATCTATTTGTATATTTATTTAAGTTTAATTGATTAATAATTTATTATAACTGTCTTATTTTACTCATTTAATTGAGAAGCTTTAGGGCTTAAATTAATTATCTAATTTAGAAGGAATAATTAAATAGAAGATTACAAATAATTAATTAAGTATTTTAGTTACTCTTAATCCAATAAAAATACAATTATCACTTAATTGTTTTAAAAATGGAATTTAAAGAAAATAATTTATATTTAATTAATCTAATTCAAATCTCTTGTGAGTGGGAGTTACAAGAATTAAATTAATTAATTAATGATTCAATGCAAATAATCTTGCATGCATTTGGGAGTTACAATTTGTTATGGGGGTTTTATTATATGCTTTTTGGGGGAGAAGGGAGGGGGGTTATGGGTTTCTGAAAAAATATTGGGGGCTCTGGTTTTGGGATTTGTCATTGGATTGGAAAGAATTAGGGAATTACTCCCTCGAATTTGGTTTTTTTTTAATTGGTCGTGGAACCTCCTATAGCTCTGGAATTACCTCCTTTGAGCGTAGAATATTCAGGTATGGATTGCTCTTTGATTTTGGTTACTCCTTGTAGACGTAATTGATAAGGTATCTCATCTAGATGTTTGGTTCTTGGTCACTTTCGGCATATACTTTAATGATTAATATTTTGCCTCTATCGATATTTGGATGTTTTTGATTAATTAATCAATAATTTGAGATTGTGGAACTTAAAGTTTTGGATTATTTAAGTTATTTAATTATTTCGAAAAGGTTGTTTAGTAAGGGAATTAATAATAACATCTATTTGTATATTTAAAGTTTAATTGATTAATAATTTATTATAACTGCCTTATTTTACTCATTTAATTGAGAAGTTTTAGGGCTTAAATTAATCATCTAATTTAGAAGGAATAATTAAATAGAAGATTACAAATAATTAATTAAGTATTTTCGTTACTCTTAATCCAATAGAAATACAATTATCACTTAATTTCTTTAAAAATGGAATTTAAAGAAAATAATTTATATTTAATTAATCTAATTTATCGGTTTTTGAAAAAATATTGGGGGCTCTGGTTTTGGGATCTGTCATTGGATTGGAAAGAATTAGGGAATTGCTCCCTCGAATTTGGTTTTTTTTTTTAATCAGTCATGGAACCTTTTGTAGCTCTGGAATTACCTCCTTCAAGTGTAGAATATTCAGGTAGGGATTGCTCTTCGATTTTGGTTACTCCTTGTAGACGTAATTGATAAGGTATCTCATCTGAATGTTTGATTCTTGGTCACTTTTGACATATTTTTTCCTGTGTACTGATTATGAATCGGCTTGCCATCTTTATGCAATCTTGTTTAGCATATTGTCAATTGTTTTACCGATTGATTCAATGTTGTTATTGGGTATATTGGTATTCTTCTATTCTCTTCCATGAATTCATATAGGTCTGTATTTTCTGCTATGTCATAGTCATGCTTTGTTTATGTTCTTCTGTTGGTTGAATGTCATCATCGGTACTCATTTGTTTACCTTTCAATTTAAATTTTCCTTTGATATCTTCACATTCCGTAAAATTGATTGGTCCGGTCAATATGATCAGTGTGTAGACCGTCACAAATTGATTGGTCCAATCAATATGATCAGTGTGTAGGCTTTTATAAGGGGTCGCATGTGGTCCTAAGGGGTCACGCATGTGTTCTAACACATGCATGACCCCTTATGACCGCATGTGACCCCTTATAAAAGCCTAGTGTGTATGACATACCCCTTAGTCCATTACATAGTGTCCTAAGGGGTCATATGTGGTCCTAAGGGGTCACGCATGTGTTAACAAATGTGTGACCCCTTAGGACCACATATGACCCCTTATAACATCCTAGTGTACATATGATCCCTTAGGATCACATGTACAATGTCCTAAGGGGTCATGCATGTGTTCTAACACATGCATGACCCCTTAGGACCACATATGACCCCTTATAACATCCTACTGTACATACAACATTCCCCTTAGGATCACATAGTGTCCTAAGGGGCCATATGTGGTCCTGAGGGGCCACGCATGTGTTCTAACACATGTGGGACCCCTTAGAACCACATATGACCCCTTATAAAATCCTAGTGTGAATGACATACCCCTTAGTCCATCACATAGTGTCCTAAGGGGTCATATGTGGTCCTAAGGGGTCACACATGTAACATCCTAGTGTACATATGACATTCCCCTTAGGATCACATAGTGTCCTAAGGGGTCATATGTGGTCCTAAGGGGTCACACATGTGTGACCCCTTAGAACCACATATGACCCCTTATAAAATCCTAGTGTGAATGACATACCCCTTAGTCCATCACGTAGTGTCCTAAGGGGTCATATGTGGTCCTAAGGGGCCACGCATGCGTTAACACATGTGTGACCCCTTAGGACCACATATGACCCCTTATAACATCCTGATGCACATACGACATTCCCCTTAGGATCACATAGTGTCCTAAGGGGTCATATGTGGTCCTAAGGGGTCACGCATGTGTTCTAACACATGTCTGACCCCTTAGAACTGCATATGGCCCCTTATAAAATCCTAGTGTGAACAACATACCCCTCAGTCCATCACATAGTGTCATAAGGGGTCATATGTGGTCCTAAGGGGTCACACATAAATGTGTGACCCCTTAGGACCACATATGACCCCTTATAACATCCTATTGTATACAACATGTACACCTTAGGATCACATAGTGTCCTATAAGGGGTCATATGTCCAGTCATAAGGGGTAATGCATGCATGTTCTAACATTGTACATGTGTGACCCCTTATAACATCCTAGTGTCTACGACATATGATCACATGTACAGTGTCCTAAGGGGTTGAATATGTGGTCCTAAGGGGTCACGCATGTGCTCTAACACATGCGCTACCCCTTAGGACCACATATGACCCCTTATAACATCCTACTATACATACAACATTCCCCTTAGGATCACATAATGTCCTAAGGGGTCATATGTGGTCCTAAGGGGTCACTCATGTACTCTAACACATGCATGACCCCTGAGAACCACATATGACCCCTTATAAAATCCTAGTGTGAATGACATACCCCTTATTCCATCACATAGTGTCCTAAGGGGTCATATGTGGTCCTAAGGGGTCACGCATGCGTTAACACATGTGTGACCCCTTAGGACCACATATGACCCCTTATAACATCTTATTGTATACAACATGTACCCCTTAGGATCACATAGTATCCTTGAAGGGGTCATATGTCCAGTCATAAGGGGTCATGCATATGTGTTCTAACATTGTACATGTGTGACCCCTTATAACATCCTAGTGTCTATGACATACGATCCCTTAAGATCACATGTACAATGTCCTAAGGGGTCACGCATGTGTTCTAACACATGTGTGACCCCTTAGGACCACATATGACCCCTTATAACATCTTAGTGTACATACGACATTCCCCTTAGGATCACATATTATAGATTTAATAATTTAATAATCATATGCCCATTACAAAAATACAATGACCTCTATTTTTTTGAGATATGGAGTTCAATAACAAATAATGTCAAAAAATTAAGAGAAGTTACATTCCATTTTGTAGACCAATGCCCATGTTTTAGTGAACAAAAAAATTAATTTTGATATACACAAATATATTTATACGTTACAATAAAATATAGGTCTAATTTTTTTTGTTATTGACTTATAAAAATTATATATCATGTTCTTGAATTTTTTATGTATTCAAGATTTAAATGACAAATATATATATATATATATGTTTTAATTTAGTAAAGTTGTATGTATATATCTTTAATGATCTCTCTCTCTCTGAAATTAATGTTAGATCTCTCTCTCTCATGAAAATGATCTCCCTCTCTCTCTCATTAATGTTTTAATTTAATTTAAAATGTACATATATATATATATATATATATATATATATATATATATATATATATATATATATATATATATATATATATATATATTATGCGATAACTTCACGTGTGTACATTTTAATTTTTAATGAGCTCAATATTAACAATCTCTCTCTCTCTCTCTCTAGAATTTAACTAATTTTAATTTTTAATGTTTTAAATTGAATGCACTTCATGTGTGTGTGTTCTTATGTATTTATTTTAACTTTATGACATACCTAGATAGATGGCATCCCAGGATCCACCTGCATAGGCTCCTGATCAGGAGCCACACATTTATGATATAGATCCTCCACACCAGGATCCCCCATTGCCCGACATTGCTACCATTTTCTAGTATAGTGATTGTGAGTTGCATAGGTTGAGGGTCATATTAGATGACCCCCGTACTGATGGCGTGTACAAGAGTACATGCACATCCATTTTTTATAGTTTACAGACATTAATGGACCGCTTAGTTTCTCACACCTCATTCTCATCTGAGGATATAGAGGATATTTATAGACAGTTGAGGAGTGAGGTGAGGGGTCCTGATTCTTTTACTGATGTGGTGAGGGTGGTCTCAAAGGAGACCATCAAGGAGAGATGATTTCCACAGTATCAGGAGAAGAGTAAGGTGAGAGGATATCAGGTCACGAGATGTATCGACCCATAGGTTGCATCATTGATTTACCCACGCTTCTTAGCTACCCATGGTCGTTATCCTAATAACGACCAGATACCGTTATACTTTGCACAGCAGGTATTTGTTGAGGTTCATTGTGAGATGAAACCAAACTACCTTGATATTCCAGCATATTATGGACAGGGGAGGGGTAGGATTGCTAATAGAGATGCATATCGTAGGCGTGATAGAGCTCTGCCTAGACACAGGGACCTTGTTGGCCGGAGATTTTCGGCAGTAGTCCCAGCCCTCGCCCCCATAGTGGATCACGTTGTGATTGGTTCTCAAAGAGAAGCAATTGAAAAGATTGGACAGATTGCATCAACAACAGCCACCATATCATCTGACAGGCTGGGCAGATATATGATGAGTCCACCACGTTCGAGATCATCCACAGATCATGCATCTTCTAGTCATAGGGTGGCTTCAAATTCAGATGATCAGTATATTACTGTAGGAATCCCCTCCCCATATGAGGTAGCAGCTATAGTCGGAGGTAGTAGACATGTATAGATGTCACAGTATTTAGCTGAGGACCTGCTACATTCTTACCGTTTTATTTCATCTTGACTTGGGATGCCATTGGCTATTGTTAGAGAGGAGATTCTCAGAGACGGGCAAGCTACCATTGCATCAATGCATACCCCGAGGCAATCACAACATTCTCATCTCTCTACACATGCTCTGGGCACTGACCCACCTACAGATCACTCTGTTGCTACAGAGGAGATACGAGTTGATTAGGTCCATATCACAGATGAGGGCTTGGATTCATTCAAGGAGCAACTATGAGGTTTGATCCATACTAGGTTTATGGATATGCTACTATAGTCAGACACTTCATCCATAATGCCTAGTCATCTAGTTAGTGTTAGGCCCAATATGGAAAGCTAATGTACTGAGAGGGGAGGGGTGAATCAGTACTTCAAATCTTTTCTTCAACAATATCTTTACTGTTATGCATAAACTGAAAACTGTTGTAATATAACATAAAGCTAAAACAAATAGATAACAATCATACATGATTCACTCCATAACACTTATATTTTGGTTACACAGAAACTCTTGGTTAGAGAGAAAAACTATGGTGGGGATGGCACCCACAACTTCACTACTACAATAATAAAGGTGCTTGGTTAGAGCTACATGTTTAGCTATTTCTGATAGCTTACCCTGTTAGGAGTATCAAAATCTGTTAGATCTACCTTGCTAAAGGATTTTACAACACTTAATCTAAATGTTGCACCTGGTTAGAGGCTTTACAATTTATAGACTTGATTAGAGTCTTTTACCCTATTAAAGGTTTCTCTATAACTCAAAATATTACAATAAAATCATTACAAATATCTGCAACTTTACATCTGAAATGTTATAGCAGATTCTATGTGCTCAGATAAGATTACCTTGCTTATAGCATACCTCGGTAACCCATATAGTAACTCAGTAAACCCTTCTATTTACTCTGTTCTTTGACTATTCTCTGAAAACCTTCTCGGTGACCTTTGTGTCTCTGTAACAGTCTTCATACACTCATGCACACACTCCTTTTTAATCCTTAACTCATGTTGTATAAATAGATCTCTTATGATGGTGATCCATTCACTGCTTCGATCTTACAAACATGTTTTATCGAATGAATAACCATGTAAAATATTTCATTGGTTAGATGACCTCATAATCATACACAATCTTTAAGTGCAATTTCCAATGTGATAACAGTTAGATGTTTCTCGATCTTGTAACACGTTTCCATATGTATGTCTAGGTTCAATGAATCTGGTAACACGTTTCACTCGGTATGTCATCTTTGTTGCTCGGTAAACATGAAAAGATACTCGGTAGATAGCTCGGTGCTTACTGGGCTCTGTGACTACTTTCTTCTATTACCAACTGTGTTTTGCATACCGACTGCATATTTTGGTAGAGTTAACTGACTAGAGTATATAGAATAACTTTGAACATAAGATTAATGGCAATTGTAGTAAGTAGTAACAATCTCCCCTTTTGACATTAGTTGAGATGTTTGACAAAGACTACTTTCAAAGTTAAAACTCAAAAATCTATATACTTGCAAAGTTTGACTATACTGACAGTATATACAATAGTCAATGAAATAATATATTCAAATATACTCCCCTTATCAATATATTGTACAAAACTCTAATTTTGCAAGCTTGGTGATCAATGTTCTGTGTGCTACTCTTGAATACTCTGCTCGGTATACTCCCCCTGTATACTATGCTCCTGTGTTTGATGCTATGAATACTATATCACTCCCTCAATACTGTATCACTCCCCCTTTTTGACAAACATCAAAACTTAATTACCATTTGGGGGTGGTAACTGGTCAAAAATGGATTTGTACTTGGTCCTTGCTTCGGTGAGAGCGATAGAGAGAGCATTCTTAACACTGTCCATTAAAGAATTATGTGCTTGAATATTAGCCAATAATGATATTAAGCCATCTAGAGTGCTTCCCTCTTGTGTAGTAGATAGGGATGTGGCTCGATTGATCTGTTCGTGGACAGATGAAAGATGAGGAAGGAATAATGTCTAAAGTGTCATTATGTCCATCTGGATCTTGTGTTCTTTATTTCTTAGGTCCAATTGTTGAGCCATAAGATGTTGTAACCTCGTATAAAAATTCTGAACTGAATTAGGCTCAAAGGTCAAGTTATTTGAGAGATTGGTGATCTCTTTCTCAATTGTCTCTGTTTTATTTTTGATGTCTTTAATGAATAAAGAAAATGTACAGATTTTCTGAAATAAATAATGAATGTGCTTGAGTTGAGGAGTCAACTCAGCAATAAATTTGACAAGTTTAACTTTTCTAATAGCTATAGCTTTCTATACCTCTTCCATCATTTTTGTAGTGAGCTCTTTGTCTTTTAGCTTGCTCAAATACTCTGATGCATCTACTCCAGATGTCTCTATCTTTGTTAGGAGTTCATCTAGTTGAATGTGGATGGCTGCATCAGTTGATATCGTAGCTTCAAGTAGCATATCTATTAGGAGTGCTTTCACCTTCTGAAGTACTTTATTTTTCTTTTGAATGGCCATTTGTTTTTCCTATTCGGCCTTTTCTTTGCATAGTTCATCGCCATCAATGAGTGCTTGCCCCTTTAATTTTGATATATCAACATTGGGCAACACTATTGGTTTTGACAAATCAACTTTAAAACTATGCTTTTTCATCTTCTTTTCTTTACCTTTCGCTGATTGAACTAGGACAATGGCTTGTGAGGCTAGTTGACTCTCGGTAGGTTGCTCGGTAGAGGCAACATTTTGGTCGATTGCTTTAGCCTTTGAAGTGTCCTTTGGTGTCTCAGTGCATGTTGTCTCAGTTGCAACATTTTCGGTGCTAGAAAGTGCTTGAGAGGGTTGTTCCCCAATTGCTTGAGAAGTACCTTCTCCTATTGTAGACTTGTGAATCTCTGCACCTTGTTCAGTATCTTGAGGGGCTTCGGTTAAGACAGGTTGATTGACCGGTGGATAAGGTTGAACTTGTTCCAAAACTGATTCACTGGATACAAGTTTTGCATATGCATTGCCTTCTATCATTTCCTACTCTGGTGCCTCTGTTTCCATGAGATCTTCATCTATTTGAATGGTGTCAGCAAGGTCTTGCTTGGTGACATTAGGATCTTGCTCGGTGACATCTACTATTTCAATTTCCCCTTGCTCACCGGCATCCTTGATTCTAAAGATTTCCTGCCATTTTTCCTTTGTTTCATTCTCTACATCTAAGTAGAGTCCATTCATCAATTTTAAAGCTCTTTGTTTGACTTGGAAACGTTTATGGTAGTTTGTCAGATGTTCTTTGATTTCATCTACCGACATGTCTGGAAAAAGATGTACCAGACTTGTTTCTCTCATTTGTATTTATGTGTCCATTGCATATTTCCACCTGTTATCAATATGTGCATATAATTCTTTTGGAAGAGAATTAGATACTTCTAATGGGACCACTCGGAATTTTAGAAGTGTACAAATGACAGCTTCTTCAATTTGTCTCTTCTCTGTATCATTTCTAGATTCATATTTAACATATCTGAAAGATCCAAATCCACCATATTCCTTCAGATTAGCACAAAAGTTTTCAACACTATGTGCATTTACCTTCTTGCTCTTCACAATCTGAAATTTGCTTGCATCTTCAGATTCGGTATCACTGGACTCATTTGCCAAAATGAGTCTCCGAGTAGATTTCTTGTAAGTTTTGGTTACCTTTGGAACAGTAACATTCTTTTTTTTCTTACTCAGTGAAGTTGTTGATGCTCTTGTGTTGGGTTGCTTAGCAGGAGGGGTCGGTGAGGCCTTTGATGTGTCTAGTTTCCTTCTTTTCAACACTTTTCCCTTGGGCAATTCAGTGCTTAGTGTTATAGCTACTTCTTGGGCTTCAGATTCCTCTTCAGTAACTACTAGAGTGCCTTTGACAGGTGTGGAGGAAGCATCTTCTCCAAATTTCTCTGTTAATGCCTTTATCATCCTTGTTGCCTTTCTTGTAGCTTTGGGTACTACAATGCTCATTTTTACTTTTTATTTCACTTCTTCATAGGTTCCATATCTTAGCTCGGTAGCATGTCTAGGCAATGTAAGAAATGCATCAATTTGTTGTTGTGTGATGTCAAAATCAATCTCGTAACCCATCGGTGACAAAGATTGAGTTCTTGGTTCCATAGCATTCAAATAACAGTAATCAGTGTCTACTTCAAAACATATATCATCTTTGTATTTCTCCACTAGCTTGGGTGGAATTTGGTACCTGTTATGCATTTTCTCCTGAAACTTACTGAAGTAATCATCCATAATATCATTAAAATTATCACCTAGCTTCTTGATGAAGTCATTGATCTAATGGGTGATTGGTCGGTGTAGTTCCCAAACAACTTTACCGATTGTTGGAAAGAACTTCTCAAAGTAGAAAAACATGCATACAAGCAGTGATCCAAACTTTAGTGTATTAGCTGAGTTGTTCTTCTTCAGCTTTCTAATTGTGTTCAGATTCTCAAATAGGTTCTTTAGCAATACCTCACATAGGTCAATTTTCATTCCCTTTTTCACAATTTTGTATGCTAGGTCTACTGCTGCACAGGGTACACTGCTTTCCCTTGTTGATTGGAAGAAACAGTAACCAATTACTCTAATGGCAAATTTTAGTTCTTCATCTGTGACATTGTTCAAGTTTAGTCCTCTACAATCTGATTCCACTCTAGTCAAACTGATCAATTCTTTCTGTGATATCATCTTCTGAGCTCGGGCATGATCATAGATGGGGTAACCGGTAATCAGATGAATGATTTCCCTGGTAATCTTAAATGGTTGCTCTTCTAGCCACATGAAATCATCATGAACTCTGCTCAGAACAAACTTGACCCACTAGGGTTTGAACACATGAGGATAAGTTAGGGCTTCAGTTAATCCCTTGATCTTAATGTGCTCATACTTGCTATTCAATTTACCATCGGTGCACAGCTCATCATAGGTGTCTTCGATTTCTACATGACCGAGTTCTTCAACACAACATTTGGTGAAGAATCTCACATCCTCAACTAATAACACTCTATCCGGGATGAGTGAAAAAGTGGTTTTGTCATCCGGTTCAAAGCAACTTTGGGAGTCAAAGAGTATTTTAGTGAGGGCTTTTCTACATTCTTGACAACAATGGGATCTTGGATCTTAGGCGCCATTGTAGATTTTAGATAAAAGCTAACAAAGGATCCTTAGGGTTTCAGGATTTTCAAATGGCAGACGCTTCACACTTCGCAGATAATAATAACTTGATAAGATCAGTAAACCAGCTTAACAATGCTATGAGATTGATGTAAATACCTTGAATTTTGCTTTGTAGGAGGTTTGATTGCCTTTGAATCGCTCTGCTCTGCTTTCACGAAAACTTGGTGAGTGAAAAATAACCACGTAAATGCTTTAAGTACACAATATACCTTATCGGGCTCCGTGCAGGTTAGGTCAAAAACATTAAATGCACTCAATTCCACTAAACCTTATTTCCCTTTTTTTTTTGCTTTAACCGAGTAACCAAACTTCCTTCATTTACCGACTTGATAGGCTTCCTGTATTCACCGACTTGACAGGTTTCCTGTATAATGCTTCAAAAGACTTGATAGAATTTCAAACTTACTACTACATCTTAGCTATGCAAATTTTGAATTAAGTGCATAATAAGGTAGGAACTGTTAAGATTTAACCTTGAGAGAATGCAGTCCCTTCATACCTTTACCGATTAATTTGGAATAGGTGCACCTAACTCGGTAGGTAAGGTGCTTTCTTCATTTGACACAATTTCCTTCTTTTTCCAAATCATCTGTAATTTGCCTTTTATTTCTTCAGTGTCTTCTCTAGGTTGATCTCTACAATCTCCAGCCAAGTGTCCAACTTTGTGACAATGAAAACATGCCATACCAGGATTTCTCCATGATCTTCGGTTGTTCATCCCAAACCTTATAAAGCAGTTGGCACTTATGTGTCCATATCTTCCACAACATTCACACCATATCCTTGTATTGTAATCACATGGTACTGCAACATATTGTCAGTTAAGATCTCTGTGAGTTCGGTAGCTTCCAGTGTTTGCTCGGTGTGCATACCACATATGATTCTTTTGCTTAAACCAACACTTCTCGGTATTATGTCCATATCTATTGTAGTTTTTACAAAACCCTTTGAATTTTGCATTCTTATAATTGTTAACAGACTTTGTCCTACATTGATTAGATGTGTGACCATATTTATTGCAATTGTAACAATACCCATTGGACTTAGTGACATTCGGTTGCTTACCTTTTCTGATTTGGCACATGTTGGCAGTGTGACCTTGATTTCCATAGTAGTTGCAAATAGGCTTCTTTCTTTTGATGTTATTCTTGATTCCTGCTTGCTTTGATGATTCTCCTCTCTCGGTAGTATGAATTTCCTTCTCAGTGGAGTCTTTTCCTTTGTAACCGAGTCCTGCATCTTTTTTGGGTCGTCTTGTATTCAGTTGCTCATCCAACATCTTTGATGCTTCATAACTCTTTTTCAGTCATTCTTTGGATTTCTTCTCTGTTTCAAGCTCATTGGTCAACCTTGATACTTCAAGTTTCAATGCTTGATTCTCATCATTTTTCAGATTTGC
>NC_081409.1:187216581-187226581 GCF_030272615.1 Cryptomeria japonica
CCAATTTCCATTCACTAACATATCCAAGCTCTTGGTTCTTGCAATCAACATAGTTTTTCAAAATGCAATCATAACAAAAACATGAATAATCCCTAGTGTATAATGTCCATGGGCGATTATTTGTACTCATGACACAATGCAAAGATCTTGTCCTCTCCATGCTCTTCCATCCATGCATTGATCTTCTATCCACATCTACAAAATGTACATGTGTACACGAACATACATGTAGATCAAGTTGTTAAATTAAAACATTTGAACTAGGAACATTTTTTTAAAAAATTAAAAAATTAAAATAAAACACTAAAAGAGAACACATACCAGTTATCTCCCAAAACACTTTATATGGAATGGGTCTGTATGTTCTCGATGATGATTCACCGGGATAATTAAGTTGCTCAAAGTGTTTCTTACACCATTCAACAACATCATGTGCATCATCTATACGATCTCCTATGTAATTTATTTGATGCTTTCTTAGAGCACGTTTGATACAAGCTCCTGCACCATCATGTTCACCCTTTCCATGACCACTCTAAAAAAAACTCCAAACATGTGGTATTTTGTCACTTCGATGATATCTACATAGTGCATAAAATGGCCTCGAAGATTTGAATTGTGTCGCACATCCATCAGAGCAAACAAAATATTTAACTATTGTTATGGGTCTCTCTTTCAAATATTCAAAAAACTTCTTAAAGCAATGTTGTACAAAAAGTGTGTCATGCTCCTTATCATCACTGATATAGAAGTGGTACTCTTTCGTAATGACACGATTTTCAAATTTACTATCAACACCATCCAAATCCATCTGTGCATGTCGATAACACACATGCACCAAAATAGTGATTTGCTTTGAAAAGTAATACTTTGTGTGAGACATGGACCAACTCTGATACCACGTGAGATTTTGCCAAGATCAAGGCTAGGGATATGTGAGCACACAAAAATGACATGTGGCTCAATAAGAAACAAGGGTAGGTAGGAAATTGGTGTGGGTAGGTAGGAGAAATAATATAATATTCCACATGAGGTGGAATGTAACAACAAGATAAGATCAACACCATGAAAGGTGGAAATTCTCCTACACACACTATCCCAATGTTGGCACAAACACCCAAGTGTCTCATACCCAAACTACTATTAAATGCATGTACCTAAGTAAACTCAAGTAAAGTGTAATAATATCCAAGATGAATAATTATTTACACCAACACTCTGGTTGAATCTCTTTTTGATGTGCAAAAGAGGAATTTTCTGCAAAGTCCACTACGGATAGAATAGTTCCAAGTGGGAAAGTGTCTCTTCCTCATGTCAGTATCTTCATCTCTCAAAGGAAATTTAGCCAATTCCCCGCATTTTCCACAAATTCCTTTTATGAAATTTATTTGATTAGTTGCATTATCATCTGATTTATCACATAAGATGGATGCTATGAATTGACTTGTTCATTTAGGAGGAGATTTTTCATAACCATCACTATCTTCTCTAATATTTCAAAACACCTTATAGTACAGATCAAATTCGATGTGATAACGACAACAACAAGTTTTGAAAACTTTGTTTACCTTCATATAATATGGCCTTAACTGTTCAAACATGGTTTGTCCAATCTTAATATGAGGGTTTGTTTTAGTAAACAACACATACAATTTGTGTTTTGTTGTGTCTATCCAATGTTTTACATGGAGATCATAACGATCAGGGCCAATCCTTTGCTTGATAACATCTCTACTATTTGATGAAGGACGAGTATTATCATTCCAAAAACTTGTCACGAAGTTCATAACAACATCTTCAATTCTATCAGAATGAGGAGCTCTACAGATAATTGCCCAATTCCCTTCTGAGGTAGTATCATCCAAACTCTTTCTCCTTTTAACATATTTTGATATTGTCCTTCTACTAAAACCAAACTCAGATGACAGTGAAGAGATTTGTCTTTTTTGAGGCAATCTTTCATTTACTAAAGATGTCAACATCACTCTTCTTGAAATGGTCTTATCTATTGTTTGATATTTTTTACCAATATTCACCAAACCTTTCTTAACATTATCAACAATAGATTTTTGTAGCTAAGAAGTTTTCCTCTTTGGACTTGTTGTATCTATACCCAACAATTTCAATGGATCTATTACGTCTTTATGAGTAAGTACAATTGATAACAATTGAGCTTTTTCTAGTGTAGTATCAAGATTGTAGAAATGAGTCATTGACCTCCATTTAGTATGTCTAGGTTCTTCACTGAGACGTTTCAACTCATCCACATCCATTTCAAGTAAATGATCTAAATTTTTATAAGAAATATTTGTCTTCACCTATTTAGCTAGATCCACAATATGCTCATCTATACTAGTGGTGGGAGGTAAGGAGCCTAACCCCTCTCCTTTAACCTCCATTGGTTCAACTTGGGAAAGCTCCTCCCTATGTTCATAAACTATATTGTGTTCTTCAACAGGTTTGTTTGCCTCGACTCCCACTTCACAACTCCCTTCTTCTCGAGCCCGTTCTGCACATAATTTAGGATGACAGAGAATATTTTTAATGCAATGAAATTCCAAGTTTAATTTGAAACCAAAATTTCAAGATATTTAGTAAGACGTTTAAAAATTATGTCATAAAAGGTGGACTATAATGTCATGTATTTAAGACCTATTATTGCATAATAGACCTCCTAAAATCACATGTAATAGGTCCTAATATGATCTGCATAATACAGGTCTTAAGGGGACTCTTGAGTATAATGTGAAATGTTTTTGCATACGTGAAGTCATATAAATAGAACCTATTATGACATAATAGGTTCTAAATTTATGTCACATTTAAGACCTATAATCACATAATAAGTCTTAATATCACATAATAGGCCTTATTATTACTTAATATGACCACGTATGCAAAAACATTTCACATTAATATACTTCACTCCCCTTAAGACAGATATATTATGTGATATTAAAGGACCTATCACATGAAATTAAGTACTTTTCTTAAATATGATATAAGTTAGAACCTAAATTATGACATAATAGGTCTTATTAATTTTATGACTTAATACAAGACCACATATGCAAAAACATTTCACATTATACTTGACTCCCCTTAAGACCTATATTATGCAAATATTAGGACATATTATGTATGTGATATTAGGACCTAAATTATGCGATAATAGGTCATTAATTTATCACATGTACATAATAGGCCCTAACATATCATAAATATAGACCTCTTAAGGCCCGAACTCAAGTATATAATGTGAAATGTTTAAATTGCATACGTGATCATGTTATTAAGTCACAATAAGACCTATTATGTCATAATAGGTTCTATTATGTCATATTTAAGATAGGTATTATCGCAGATAATAGGTCTTAATATCACATAATAGGTCCTAGTATCACATAAAATAGGTTTTAAGGGGACTCAAGTATAATGTGAAATATTTTTGCATACACTTGAAAACAAAGAAGACACAATGTTTGTTTGTTTGAAAGTGTTTGATTTTTTTGATCATGCAAGCACAAATCCTAGGGTTGGACAAGGCAGTAGTTGTTGAATCTCACTTGGGGGGTTACCTCGAGCTATGCAATTCAGAGCAGATACTTAGGTGCTTGACCCCACTGGCTCCCCTCCACGGCACTCACTTCTCCGGGGCAGCCAAGCACCAGTCCCCATGACAACTCCCTGTGGTGAACTTTGTATCTCTACTAAGAACCGTAAGAATGTGAGCCGCTTCAAAGGTCTGACCTCCTGTGCCAACAACTAGAAGGTTTTTGGCTTCTAACACAAAAGGTGTCTAGTAAGGGCATATGTTCAGGTGGCTATAATCAGGAGCGTGTTATGCTTCATTAAATGGAAGGCCTCCCAGCCTATAGAGGTTGTGCTCTATAGGGTTTAGGGAGAGTCATAATGTCATTATAGCAGCATGTAACACCTTTTGCTTGCAAATTTCATCACAAACACATTTATTTATAGTGGCTTGGAAGAGCTTGGCTTTAGCTTGTTACTACTTTGGGTTGTTCCCTCTCACTAAGCCTTAAGGGCTACTCGGGAGGCAAGCCCCTTTCTAAGGATAAAACAAAAGAGCCTATTGTTGAAGACACAAAAGACAAGTTTGTTAATTTTAGAGCACCAATTGAAGTGTTTGCTAAACTATAAAGACACGTGGTTTCAAAATCTAAATTATATATTTATGGACTATCTAAATTAAATTTTAAATTTTAAATAATAAATGGGAGAGGGGTCCTAAAGATCTAAATTTTAAATTAAAACCATGATCTATTATAAATGGACTTAATTATATAGGAGAAAAAGTCAATTACACAACAAGCAAGTTAATGGAATTTGAAATTTGCAAAATACACATATTATTTCAAATTAAAGCATAATTAATTTTAATTAAAACGAGATTATTGTTAATCCTACTATTTCCAATTAATTTAATAAAAATAACATCATTTAGAATCAATTAAGATAAAATTATTATATAAATTAAATTAATTTAATTAATATTATTTAAATTAATTTTCATTAAAAATATTAGATAAAAAATATTTAACTAATACTAACAAATAAACACAATTTTTGGTACATAATACATATAAAATTAAATAGAAATAAAAATAAAAATACATACTTGCATCATGACTTTGCCTTCTTTGTTCTCGATATCTTTGTTCCGTTTCGGGAGAATAATTCCTTGAAGCCTTATTTTGCCTTCTCTTCTTGTTCCCATGCTTTTAAAAAAACCTTCAAATATCTTCAAATTATTTCCCTCAAAATAATTTTCAAATGTCTTCTTTCATCCGAAAATTCGAATTGTTTTAATAATTTGTGTGTTAAAAAATGAAAAAAATTATGTATATTTATACGACTCTACTGAAATGTAAAAAAAAAAAAATTGAGTCGGCCAGGGTTCGAACGAACTCTGACAATTAGAAAAGGTTAGGTTCGTTTGAACCTAGTCGTTACATAAATGTATGCATCATAATTTTAACTGGGGGTTCGAGCGAAGGGGGGTCCGCTCAAACCCCTTAGGGTTTGAGCGGACCCCCCTTCGCTCGAACCAGTGTTCATTCGAACCCTCTTGTTAGAGGTATCTCCCAAACAATTTAGAGTTCTGAGGAATTTTTGCCTTCAAACCTCTGGTTCAAGGTACAAATGAAATAATCTTGATAACCCAAAAATATTAGATGGTAGTACTTGAAGAAAGCTTTCCAATGAGTATAATTTTATTACATTGTGAATTTAATATGTTCTTGTTTTTTTAATTTTATGGAATATTGGTTTTTCACCGAACATGAACTTCTCTATTCAACGCATTGGGAAAAATAGGAAACTAATTCAAAAAAAATTGAAAAATATCTATGCCCCAAGTATTGATGTCTTCTTTCTAACAAAAAAAAAATGATTTTCGATATATATAGAACAAGTTATGTGTTCAAACTTAAACCTATGTCTGAATTATGACTAGTCGAACTTCAGAACTTGATAAAATGAAAAATATTCAACATATCACTATCCAACCAACTGCAAGCCCTGGATATTGATGTTACAAACCAAAATTCGAAAGAATTGAGTTTTTATCATTTATAGAAAAAAAAAAGTTATGAGTTTTGGGAGGCATGTCACTCTTAAAAAATGTAGTTTGTTGTAAAAAACTACTTTTCGAGGGAGATGGAAAATTTTTAAAAAAAAATCCTTCAAAAAAATTTGAAAAAATATATATAGAATCTACAGACAAAATGCTACAAATCACTAATTTACATCATCTTCAAATTTTTAATAGTTTAAAAGTTATAGTTCTCGGAAGTTGAAGATTATTTTAAAAATGTTCATCTCGGTGTCAAAAGTGGCAAAAAAGTGGGAACCATTATTGTGAGTTCACCCACATGCAATGTTTGTCAAGTAGTCATCCCAAGAAACAAAAGTTGGAAGACAAGGAATATCCTACTACACTGAATCACAAGAAGGCAAAATTGTTGCAACATCTGCATCATCAAGTGCAATAGGTGATGTGATATCAATAGGAGGAGATTAAATGCAAGGCTCAAGAATGGGGTCACGTGTGAGAATCCCCAAGTCCAAGTACCCAATGTCTTCCTCAAAATCTGAATCATCATAAGAAGTGTGATCATCATATGTAAAATCATCCTCATCAATAGGAACAAAATCTGAAAAGGAATATAACCGAGATGCATGATCTACCACCCCATTTGCAATGATAGCTCTACTCTCCAAGTCTTTGATGATAACTGACTTGGGTAAGAACTCCACAGTTTTCTTAGTTGCCCCATGTGTGATTTGATAGATGGAAAGGAGATTGTTTTTCAAACGGGGTACACACAACACATTATTGAAGGAGTTATCCCCAATGACAATAGATCATTTCCCAATCACATCCATGTATGTATGATTTCCCATCAAAATCTATGGCATGGTGCAAGGATCAAATGTAGAGAACATAGACTGCAAAGATGCCATATGATGAGATGCCCCTGAATCTAGAAGCCATCTCCCTGCATGACTTGTAGTAGCACAAAGAGCTTGTCCTTTTCTTGTCCCAAAAGAGTGAGTCTTCCCACTTGTTATTGCCATAAATGCTTGTCCTTTCCCCTTTGATTGTGAGGAAGTGGAAGGTGACAAATCCTCCTTGTAGGCATTAGACAAATCAATGTTGTTCTTTTTGAGGATATGGAGGAGCTCATCAATCTTCTTAGAATGGCAACAATGCTGCTCATGACCAACCTTTTTACGATAAGCACAAGTAGGTGTCTCCTTCTTTGGTGAATTGTCCTTCTTGGAAGAGGATGAATCTCCTTGTTGTGAAGAAGTTGGTGCTTTGTCCTTAGACTTTGATTGCCCTTTCTTCTTGTTTGAGTTGTCCTTTACTTGATTTCCTTTTTTCCCTTGAGTTGTCACATATGCTTGAGACTTAGAAGCCTTAAGAATGCCCATGCTTATCAACTTAGTTTGCTCCATCATCAACATGTCAGTGAAAGCATCAAATGTAGGCATTTTGTAGCTTGAACCCATTGTCATCTTATGGGTTTGGAAACTAGAAACAAATGCTACATATTCTTGTGGAAGCTTTCCAATCAAATTGAAGATCAATTGAGTATCCTTCTTATCAATGCCATAATCCTTGAGTTGTTCCTCAACTCTTTTGCCTTACTAACATAATCTTGCATTTTATCAAAGTTCTTGGGATCTAACATGGTGAGATCACTATCAATTTGATATCCCCTAATCTTATCAACTTGACCATACAAGTCATCAAACTTTTGCCAAGCATCCTTAATTGTAGTACATTTCTCAATATGAAACATGAGATATTTTGATACATACTTTCTTAAGGTACCAATTGCCATGATGTTCTTAGTGAGCCAATCCAAGTGTTCATTAGGATCAACCTTAGGATCAGTAGGAGCAATAATAGTTTCTTCAATGTAATGAGTTAACCCCTTTTTCATTAGTTTACTCTATGCATCAATTTTCTAAGTAGCATAATTATGTGGAGTTAAGAGAGGAAACTTAGGATAACCCATAGCAGAAAAATGAAAGAACACAAGAGAACAAGAGCACAAGAGACACCCCCCCAAATTCACTAAATCAAAGTACCCCCCCCTCCCCCCAAAAAAAAAAAAAATGACGATTTTGGCACTTTATATGTAGTGCGTGTACAATAGGCCACTTGTAAACAATGGCAAAGTGGACTTCTAATTTAGTTTTACAATTGTCCCCAATAGGCTTAGAACTACAATGCAAAAGACCAAAAGGATAGATCTATGCAATACAAGTGCCAAATTGGCCAAAAAAGACCATATGTTGAAAGTACATTTTCCACTCAAAATCACTGCAAAATGATAACAGATTATGAAAGTAGACAAAAAATTATGCACTTTCAAAAAAATCGGCACTTGAAAAGGAGTTCGTATGAGCCCAAATGGAGTCGTGGAAGTTGCAGAAACGGGGATTGGATAGGTAAAGTCATCAAAAACTGAATTTTTTGAAAAATCTATCCACCCAAATCACAAAATAACACCACCACATGAAAGTACATGAAACATTAGCCCATTTTTTTAAAAAGCACTAAAAAAGGAGCCAAAATGAGAAATATATGGCCTTCCAAAGTTGAATTGCAAAATTGAAAAGCACAATGAGAGAGGGTAAAAAAAAATTCAAAATTGTACTAACGCAGGCTGATATCAGCAATTCATGATGTTAAATTTGATAGTCATATGGCCATCTAAAAAACTTCACCTCCCTGCCTAACTGGGTGTCCGTACGATACAGATAGTGACATGGACGATTCGGATTATGACACGTGTTGTATGAATGATGAGTTGTCAGTACGGATACGATGATTTGGTATCCGACATGGTAGTATGGCCGATTGATGTGGCAGGTGACTTGTCGAGCAGGTGGCAGTATAAACGATTATGTGGCATGTACGGTCAACCCATGTCAAACTAATGTGGTTGTACGGATGACTGACTGTACATGACGATGTGGCAGGTCATACACCTATGTGGCCGAGTGATGTGTTACTTCATACAAGAATGGGGTAGACAACTAGGATGTTGACTTGGCAGGAGGTATCTACCTATGTGGACATGTGTGGCGCAGATGTTAGGAAATTTCCGGACAGTAAATGAATGCCACGTGGCCCTGATGGAAGGGAGGGGTTCGATGGGGCTTGTCAGTGGAATTTTGGAGGTGTTGAACAGTGGCAGGAACAATGGTAGATGGGAGGTTCTTGGTATTAGAAGCAGCAGTGACCATCGAGCGGAGACCAACAAGTGGCGCAGCTAGAGGGAGAAGCAGTGGCGTTTCTGCAACGCTCGGGCGTTGGAAGGGGAGCAGGTTGGGTGTTGGGCTACTGGAAACAAATACCAACAAAGAACAGTGGTCGGTAGGCATGGTGGTCACTAGCAGGGCCGACAAGGATGTATGGTACCTGCAAAAATGCGGGGTCTATCAGTACGGTGGGGCGGGGTGGTTTGCGAACCCCCCCTATCCTACAATATATAATAATTTTTTATTTTTTATTTTTTTGAAATAAAAAATTTTAAAATATGATTAAAAACTGTGAATTTAAAATTTAAATACAATTTTCAAAGAAAAAACAATTTTTTTTTGTTTGAAAAATTTGTACCAGCTAGCCAAACTGGCTAAATTTTTCCTTTAAAGCCCCAAATCTGATTTTCACCCAATATAGGCGAATTTATAGTCAAATTTCATGGAAATGGCCACCCAGATGAAATGGTGAGGTCGAATCTAGTCTAGGATGCCTCTATAAGATGTTTCTCCTCAAATATACCTCTTGACCTCCTTAAAAATGCAATAAATTATCTCCAAAGGTTATGCAATGGCACTTCAACCGCTCTAATACCATGTGAGATTATGCTTGAAGCAACCAAGATCAAAGAAACCAGAAGATAGCACAATTAAGAGAGAATAAAATGTGACAAGAATAAACTGTATTCCTATCAAGATGCAAAAGAGATCAACTAGATCATCATTAATCACATAAAATGTAGATGATCCTGCTTATAAAGGCAAGTTAATAGACAAGACAGCACACAATGATGACATGTGGCTCAATGAGATGCAAAAGTAGGTAGGGGTGGGTAGGAGAAATAGTAAAATATTCCACATGAGGTGGATCACCCACCGAAGGTGGAATTATCACTCCACAATAAGTGGATATGATAAAGTAACAACAAGATCACACCATAAAAGGTGGAAATTCTCCTACATACACACTCCCAATGTATGCACATCTCCCTAAGTGTCTCATATGCAAAATACAATGTTATGCATGTACCTAAGTAAACTTAAGTAAAGTGTAATTATATCCAAGATGAATAAACAATTACACCAACAATTCTTTGTACTAGGTTTTGATCCATACACACAAAAATTACACATGCAATTTTCTTGCAATTTACAAACTGAATTCAATTTTGCAATTTCCAAAGTTGATTTCATTAAC